>NW_015114172.1:48559-55836 GCF_001443285.1 Poecilia latipinna | reverse complement strand
ACTGCTGAGAACCGAAGACCCCAGAGTACATAACATTATAAAATCTCTGCATGGGGCGGAATTTTTTTTTTTTTTTTTTTTTTTTTTTTTTGTAGTAGCTTCCAGTAGTTCAACAGCTTAGCGACTGGATTTTCAAAAGAGGAATCACTTTTATAAGTGTGATATTTGCTGATTGTTTAGTTTCCATGTAATAAATAAAGACGCCACATCTTTACCTAGATGCCTGCAGCTTTTTCTGATAAGGAAACCACACCGTTTAGTTCAATAACTGTCTAAAACAGCTGATAAAAATGCTTCTTTAGAGACTTCGAGTTTACACTTTCAAAACATTTTTTTCTCCAACTAAGGAATGTGTTCTGTAAATTTCAGCTCAGTAGGATGAACTTTCAGTATTTAATCATTTACAAAAGTCGTTTGCTCTCAGTCCTACCCACTTTCACCACTTGTTACCCCAGTATCAATTGAATATTGAATATGCTAAATATGAAATTGCAATGAGCCAACAGTGGCTTGCAAGGTGGTCCAGTTAGTAGCACTGTTGCCTTGCAGCCAGAAGGTTGTAGTTCAAATCCGATCCTGGAGTCTTTCTGTGTTGTGTTTTATGTTCACACTGTGCATGTGTGTATTCTCCCTGGGTGCATCCTCCATATTCTAAAAACAGAACGGTTAGGTCAACTGAATATTTAAAAATTGTGATGGACTGATGATATGTTAAGGGTCAACTCCACCTCTCACCCAATATCACCTCCACCCTATGACTCTGCAAAGACAAGCAAGTACAGAAAACTGACGGATGAGATGGAGCTCATCTTATAAAATGAATATTTCCTTATTGTAGCACCCACTAGAGTTGGAAGTGTACCAAATCAGGTGCTGCTATAGATTTCATCCACTTGTCTGTTACTCTGTAAGCATCGTCAAGCCAACCTTTTTGACAGCTGGTGATGCGTTTCTTCAGAGTAAACAGCTTTTGAACTTTGGCCAGCACTTGTTAAGACAGTGAGGTGTTCATGTCAGTCCTCTCATTCTCATCTTGACACTTGCCCTGTGATTACATTTGAGTGGTGCTTGTGTCCGACTTTGTACCTCCTCAGAACTATGTTACAACTTACCAGGCCATCCAGGAGGTTGTGTTTAAGTCTAGCAGAACAGATAGCAAAGAAACTTGTGAAAGCATCTGTGAGATTCAAAAAATGACTTCATAAAAAAATAAAAAATATTGCTTCCTAAGTTGCACTTCTGCAAACACTTTGCATAGCCATTCTCAGTAGTTAGTGCTGAGTCAGCATCCAGTACAGTGACAGCATAATCATAGCTACTTAGCAATCCCCAAGTAATTAATAAATACTCACAGATAGTTTTGTATCTTTACTGAATGAAGAAAGCCTGTTTGAGGCCAAAGGTTCTTGTCTTTGGGTAACTTTGGAGAACAGGTGAATGTAGACCTGACTACATGTGATGCTTATTAATTAGGATGAATTCTACATGTCTGATCTAATCTATAAATACCATCCACTTCCCAAGAAGGCCTGAAATGCACCACACGTATAATCTACCCACATACACACACACACACACACACACACACACACGCACTCAAAATCTTGAATGGAATGAACAAAAACTGAACCCGACACATTATAAACTGGGCCAAACCATATGTCTATGTGTATTTTTGTATCAGACTAATTCATTCTGATGATAGGAAAAGAAAAAGATGAGGGGTATATGAAGAACAGTCAGGTGCAAACCGAGAAGGGAACGACAACAGTGAACACAATCCATCCCAGTCTTATCAGGACTTCTGGGACAGTCAAATAACACTCAGCCTCAACGTGATCAGTGCTCAAGGAAACATTACAAAACAAATCAAATCTTGTATGTATAATTAAGTGGTGATATCTTTTTTGTTTTGCCTTTGGCTTTGAAGAGGATCAGTGGTTCTGGTTAGTAGCAATGAGAACAAGAAATTCAAAGGTCCTTTGGTCTAGTGTTTTTTTGTTTTTTTGGGGGGTACTTCAACTTCCCCCAATAGCCCAAAACATAAATTCAAGGTTAAACTGTGGTTGTCCACATGCATGGATGCCTGTCTTGTTCATCTCTGTGTTGCCAAAATTATGGTTGTTCTGTCAACATAACTAGTGTACCTCACCTCTCAGCCCAGATGCCCTTAACAGATAGAGCACACCAGTTTTAAAGTCCCTACACTGGCTCCGTGTAGCTCAAAGAATAGACTTTAAAATACTATTGTTAGTTTATAAATCACTGAATGGTTTAGCACCACAATACATTAAAGATCTGTTATCGCTGTACCAACCGTCTAGACCCCTCAGATCTTCTGGTTCTGGACTGCTCTGCATTGCACCAAACGAGAACAAAACGAGGAGAAGCAGCATTCAGTTTCTATGCACCACAGGTTTGGAACAAACTTCCAGAAAACTGTAAAACAGCTGAAACACTGGGTGCCTTTAGATCCCAACTTAAAACCCACCTGTTTAGAGTTGCTTATGGCTAAATTAGGGTTAGAGTGCGGGTTTTGATGTCTTCGATGTTTTTAATGTTTTTATCTTTACTTTTTATCTATTTATGTAAAAGTGGCGAGTGACTTAGGGTCATTGCGCGCACAGAAAAATCCTGTAAATTCTAGACTCTAACAGGTAAAAATAGTGCACAAAAATCCATGTAGGACGGCGAAATCCTAGCGGAAAAATTTGCGTGATAGGTGGACGGAGCCTGGTGCTGCAAGGTTGGAGACGTTGTCCTGTTAGGCGACGGGGCCTGGATAATACCCGTGTTAAACGGACGGCAGAGTCTGGCGACGACAGGCGCTTAAATTCCGTAACAAAAGTATGTTTTTATCTTTTTTTTTTTTTATCTTTTTTTTTCTTTTTCCAAAATCTCTTTCTCTTTTTCCAAAATCTCTTTCTCTTTCTTACTGTTTATTCAATGTCACATGCTGTTTTTATTTTTTCTTTAATTATGTAAAGCACCTTGCTGCTGAAATGTGCTATACAAATAAAATTTGATTGATTGATTGATTGATTGATTGATTGATTGATTGATTGATTGATTGATTGATTGATTGATTGATTGATTGATTGAACATATCCCATCACATCTGGAAGCCAGTTGGACCTGCATGTTGCACAGTAGGGCTGGGCCATAAAACAATAACCATATCTATAGAGATAGTCACATGATCAATGCTGATAGAATACATCTGATAGAAAGTTGTGGCATCAACTTAAACTCACACTCTTTGGTTAGCTAGTAACAACTTGTTGTGTAGCATGTGCAGCAGCAGTTTCGTGTTGTTTCACTCTTTGGAGGTTCAAGCATACACAAGGTGGACTCAAAGTGGACTCAAAGCGCACAGACTCGCGCAGGAAACTGCTCAGCAGGAAATCATGTTTGCATCAGTTTGGATGCAACACTGAGCTGATATTTAAAGTCAGTGCAACCAGCCACAAGAAGGTGTAGTGAGCAGCTCTGTGCAGCGCTGATAGGTGAGCAGTGGCCACCCTGGAGAACAAAATTGCTCATCAAACTTGCTAGTGTCCATTTGGATACTAGCCCTGTGTACCGTAAGCAATCAGTACACTGAACACAAACAGTACCCCTGAGTATGTGGGAGCAGCTCACATACTGCTCCCACATACTGCCACATACGGTGGCAAAACCGTGTCACGGTTTTGCCACCGTGTCTCGTAATTGCTTAAAGTTAAAGATCAGATCAGATCAAAGAGACCGTTTAAATTCTAGCTTTAGGCGTTTTGTAAAAGAGGAACTGTAAAAAATTAGGTGGGTTTAAAATATAAATGAAAAATTTAATTAAAACAACAAAGAGTTCTTAGTGGTACTAAAGTGTAGACTTTAAAAAAGTAAAATAAAAATATGACTGAAGAGACATAAAAAACAAATGTGAGAAGTTATAGAAGAAAAGAGCAAAGTTATCAAATCTGCTCACAATAAAAGCTTTCAATTTAATGGTTACTTGTTGTTTCCCCCTTTAAAGTAGAGACACTAAATATGCACTAAGTTTACAAAATCTCATTTTATTGTTATAAATACAACAATAGAGTACAATTAAATGTTTTAAAGAAAAACTCTTCCCTAACAGATTTTTCAAATAAGAGGCTCAAAGTTGGCTTTTTAAAGTTTGCCTCTTCCAGCTCTGATGCATTTGATCAACTTCATGCAACAACAGAGTAAGGCAGAATTCACTCTGCATTTGAACTACACTGATTCACATGCCGTTCTAATCTGTCATTGCCAACTTGAGGTCAGCTCCACTACGTAAGAAAACATAATTGTCTTTTGGTTGACGGGAACTAAAAATACACAGACAATAGCTCTGAGATGAGCAGAGGCAAAAAGAGAGGGAGGGAAAAGGGAAAATGTTTTGTCCTTCAGCTGTGTTTTCACTCCACTTTCCCATCCCATGCCAGTGACTGCAGAATAAACGGATATGTGAATTAAATCCCATTGTTTTAAAGAGATCGGCTGCTAAATTTGGGCGCCTGCGCTGGTTCCCCCTCAGAGTTAAAGAATTTGCCATTTTATCTTTGCATGTGTTATTGTCCCCCTCTGTCCGCCTCAGATGTATACATTTTACACTGCGTGCGCACGCGCGGGTCTCGCCTCCGTGCACGTGTCAAGGCGAGAGAAAAAGAAATACCCGTAGACATGCACATAGCTCAGCCATGCGAGTTTTGCAATTAGAAAAGACACCAAAATAATTATTCTGCAGTGCAGTCAGTCGACGTATCCTGAGTCGATGATGCACGGATCACGTGTTTAATAAAAAAGGTTAATCAGTTGTTAATCAGTGGATTAATAACGTGTTATTTTCTTTACAAAACCATTAATATTATGCCATAAATATTTAACATTGATAGGTTGTCTTCTTCTCTCTCTCTTTTTTTTGGTGGCACAGGCAGTGTGGGGATGGGGCTGATGCGTGCTTGGTGATGCAGGGCAGACTGAGCAATATCCAGACATTAATGTGCATTAATCATGCTTTGGTGAAGAGAAATAAATTCATTCATGTTTATTAATACAACCTTGGAGAAAACAATACTCTTTACATTATTCACTGAGTTATTAATAAAGCATTTATGAACAGGAGGTCCACAAAGCAGCCACTACAGGGGGAAAGATGGGCAAATGAAAATAGGAAAAGAGGGCAAAAAAAAGAGCAGGTCAGTCCCAAAGCCGGAAGCAAAAGTTGTGTGTCGAGACAGAGGAAGATGTTGAAGGAGGGATGGAGTGAATGTGTGTAGGTGCGTGCGCGTGTGTGTGTGTGTGTGTGTGTGTGTGTGTGTGTGTGTGTGTGAGGGTGAAACGGGTTCGCCACTGGAAAGCTGGGGGTTAAACAGGATTTTCTGCCCCCACTCTTCTTTTTTCCTCCTTGACAAATTACCCTGCCCGTTTGTTAATCAAAGCAAAACAAATATTGCTTTTCATTCGCTCCATTTGTTTGAATGAACACACAGACATTCCCAAAATACTCATTCCCAGCTCAAATGTAATTAAATTTTTGCCTTTAGTGAAAACATGCAGTGGTACTCCAATTAGTTGTGTTTTTGTCGTCGGGTAAAGACGAGAACGGCAGTGGGTGCGCCCCGGGCACCTCAGTGTCCCGATATCGAAGTGCGGCACTGGCGGGTTAAGGGGGGGGCGGGCGAGGGGGTGGGAGGATGGGGGGATTGAAACATTTGTTCAACGTTGCTTGGGCGCAGCACAAAGCCGAGTCCAAAGACAGAACGGACGTGTTTGCAGAGTCGGTGTGCGGTCAAATCAATGCTTAAAACACAAGATGGATGTTATTTTGACATTTCTTCAGCAGCGTTCTGTGGTTCATCCATGCATACATTATCCAATCATTCTGTGCTTTTCTCCCTCCCCCCAGCCCCCTCCAACCATTTTTTTTCTTTGTCTTAAGCTCCAAATTATATTTTTATTGAAGGACTTTATGGATCGCACGGCAAAATGTCATCCGTCAAGATGTCAATGAATCCATCCTTTCATTTAATGATCAGCCTACCTGATATGCATTTCACATGCCTCCATATCTCTTTAATGGGAATCAATGGAAAGCAAATAATGCTGGAAGCCTGTGATGGATGAAAAGTGGTAATTTTTTGATACCTACAACCATCCTTAAAGCTGAAGCTTTAAGTTTGCAGCAGAACAAAAATCTGGGTTTAGATGCCTTCTTTTCATAATGTGAAAAAACTAAAAATCTAATCAGGTAGGGAGGGGGCTAACAAGACATAAAAATAAAAAAAACTTTCGGAATGAAAAGGGCAGGACGATAAGCAAACAATGAAATACGAGGAAGACGAGATGTGGAGATGAAGCTTCAAAAAACAAGGCAGATCAACTAAAGCTGCTGTGGGGAGGGCGAGGAGGGAGAAGTGGCCATTGGACATTGCTTCAGTCAAATAGTGATTCATCATGTGATCCGGGGGGCGGGGTGTCTGTGGCAGCTCTAAAACACATAACTTTTTACGAAGTGAAAATCAAATATTAAAAATGACAGGCCTTATAAGTGTGCTGAGTGAGCTCAGGTCACGGAGGGAGGGAGGCGCAGGCGGCTTGTCAGCTACTATCTGTCAGGGCGAATTAGAAACAATCAGGGCCGAGTGAAAGGGAAGGTGATTGTTATTAAGCGGCGGGGCCCTGTGAGCGGGCTCCCCAGATGTGGCCGTGCATATAAAAGAACAGGAAGCCAGCAGTTTAATTCAGGAAACTTGCCAAGGAAGGCGAGCGGTGCCACAACTGGGGGGCTACAGGGGGGGACAGGGAGACAGAACACAAGGGGGATCAGGCTTCTTGTTGCTAATTTGCTGGAAGTTATTTTCTTTAGCCCTTTGTGAACATTTGCAATAGATTTTAGTCTTCAGCTCATTCATTGTTTTCCATTTTTACAGTTTTTACCAGGAAATATAGCATGAAAAAACAAAAAGAGGGAAACAGGAATGTTGCAAGTGGAAATATAGGTGTGTATTGACAATGCAACCCCTAGCTTCATTTCCAGGAACATTATTCTTTACCCAGGCTAACTCCCTTGACTGTTTCCACTGTCGATGCTGAGCAGGTCTCTCGTTCTACTGTGGGAGAGTTAGCAGACATTTTGATCAACCACTGCATGTGGGAGAGGAACAAAGCTGTGAGCAGAAAAAAAAAAAAAAAAAAAAAAAAAAAAAAAAAAAAACAAAAATTGATGGTGTTTAAGGGATTTTAACTCATGGTTTAAAAAAAAGAACTAAAAA
>NW_015114172.1:28596-45383 GCF_001443285.1 Poecilia latipinna | reverse complement strand
GGGGGAGTGTGATCAGTTTTTTCAAACCCGGCCCTGGGGGGAGGGAAAAAAGGTTGAGAGAAAAAAAAAAAAAAAAAAAAAAAAAAAAAAAAAAAAAACTAGTATTGATGCTGTTACAGGTATTCTAACTAATGTGTTAAATAAAGTCACTACAAATTTCAAAGTCTCTGGATTTTCTTTGTTTTAAAACTTTAAAAAAGAAGCTAAGATTTGGTTCTAAGCAGAAATTTGAAGTTTCTGAGAAACAAATGTCATATTTCTTTGTATATATTCACGCAGATGCAAAGGAAACGTACGGCGAGTGAAGGATGCCCCCAGAAATCTACTCTAGTTTCTGAAAAATGGTTCCTGGAGCTTTGGTTCAACCATTCCAGTTCTCTCAAATGCTCTAAAATCTAAAAAGGACAAGACCAGTGCTTTGATTCCTTTGTTAGATCTAATTTACTTCAAGATGCTCCAAGTCCCCTAAAAACCAAGAGGGGGCTTGAATGGGGGACATTCTGTGATGGGTGCTGACTGGAACGGGAGCCGGTTGATGGGTACAATATGCTGGTCAGGGGCTGGGTGGTGGAATTTGAATGACAGGGAGTGACATCTGCCAAGAGGTTTTAGCCTCAAAGGCACACAGGCTGTTGTGACACTTTGAAAATCACACCGCCACAGAAACTGGCACCAACTCACAGGGAGAGAGAGACAAAAAAAAAAAAAGCTTTGCTTGATGTTTCAAATTGACTATTTAATTTTTAATCCAGCAAGCATGATTGTTAGTAGTTTTACTTGACTGTACTTGAAGCTGAAGACAGCCTAGCTTACAGACACAAAGTCAAGTGGATCCATTGTACTAAAATAGTTTCACTTAACACTAGTTATGTGAAATCAATGGACCACATGAGGGGGAAAAAAGAGCAGAAATGAATGAGGTTGTTAAGATAGCTGCTTTCATTTAGTGCTTCTGTCTTGAAGCATGAAGGGCTTTGATTTCTGTTTACTTTGTAGTGAGAGATATCGTAAGAAATTATCCCAACCCTTAAGAAGCGCTGATCATCCAGTGGGTTGAAATAAAGTAGATTTGTTTGGTCTCCCTCCCGCGCTCTCTCTCCCTCTCTCTTGTTCCCTCCTGTCGTCTTTATTGTGGCGATCAGTCGGCTGCTCGCCTAACACGAGCCATCTCTGGTTTCCACCTTCTAGTTTTTTGTTTTTTTTTTCCCCGGGTTGCCACTGCTGATGTAGTGGAGGTTATGGTGTTAAACACAGAGCTGCTAAACGTTCCCCAAGGTAATAACAGTCAGCGTATATACAGTGCCGCGCTGCAGCAGGAACATTTCTACCGACTGTGGAAGTAATGTAGATGGAGCGAATGAGGCGGGAGAACATGTGAAAACAGCAAAGAAAGAGTAAAGTTCAGCAATAGTGAGAAATTAGGGGAACAGCTGGGAAGAGGTGGAAGATGACTAATGGAGAGACGGCAATGTATTATTGTCACACCTGTGACACATTTGAGGCTCATCCACAGTGGTTATATTTCATACGGGCTCATTCACTAATATTATTGCCTTCAGAGGAATTCTTGGATCAAATATATGCAAACAATAATGTATACATTGCCTCACAAATGTAAACACACTTCTTAAACTTTTCCACATTTGTCATGTTATAAACTCAAGCTGCAATTTCCCACTACCAGGTTTCGAAATTGTGGTGAAGTGTTGTAAGACTTTATTTGCATTTAGATATATAGCACGTAAGTAGTCTCCATTTACAATTTAGCTGACTAAAGAAGCTAAACTGAAGCTAAAGTGAGTGAAGGATTGGGGAGTAAAGAGCCAAAAAGTGACCCACCTTGTGGTGGAGACGGTGACCTCACTCAACACTTACTTTACACCTAAAAATCAAAACAAATCTCCACTTCCTTTTCTGACATAATTCTCATTTGTTGTGCTTGAAGGACTGAAGAGAAGCACAGCTTCCTCAACGCTGTGCTAGATGAACCGATGGCATTGCTGCTGCAGCAACGAGCAAAGCTCATTCCAGGCCAACGCTAAGAGAATGCCTAACATGTGTCACACATACGCCGTATCCTGCTAACTGAAGAGAACCACATTCCACAATCGGGAGAGCATCCTGGAGGTGAGAAGAAGATTCTAGTTGTAGCTCAACTCTCTATCAACACTGCCATTAGGGAAAACCTTCTATGACTGCACTAAGCTTCCCTCCATCATCCGAATTTCCCTGATTCTTAAGGATGACCAGGTTGTGTAAGGGCAGTGAAAATGAGCTCAGGTAAACAATCTGAATATTATTCTGTTATGTATTTCATGGTGTTTTTGTATTGTTGATGGTTAAAACAGTTCCAAACAGAGCAGGCCTTACAGTTTACGGTTGCTCCAACCGTTCTAATAGAGAGAAAAATAAACGTTATTTTTGTGTTTCAGAAGGTAGTTGGTCACAAAAGAGTTCATTTTAAAAAACTTAGTGAAAAAAGAGGAGAAAAGTGGATCAACAATCTACAGCTAAAAGCAGGAGGTGCAGAAACTTAATGCCAGAGTTTGCAGCGCCACTTTCTAACAGGTAACGATCACATCGTTTAAATTGTATTTTCAGATGTTTTATTGGACAGTTACTTAGAAAGACAAGCATTCATATGCAAGGTAAGATATATTATTTTTATGCCCTAGAGTGGTTGTCCTCAGAGCGCTAATGTTGTTAGCAGCTAACTCAGTGCCAAGTCACAGAAAGAAAACATAATGTTTATTCAGTGGGACTTTAATGCTGAAAAAATAAAAATAAAAAAAAGCTAAATAAATTAAATATAACCTATCCAGCCATACAGTCACTGTGAGCTGTTACTAAATTTGACCCAACTTGAAACTAAATGATTGTATTCTCCAGGCTTTTGGAAGCTTTCTTCTGGCTCATTGTATAATATGAGGTCTGCAGCTCCAGGTAGTTAGTTATGTGGATGGCCTCGATGCAGGTAAATCCTCAAGATTATAAGAGAAGTCTTTTTTTTACTGAGATAATATCCTAAATATATGCGTATTTTGTCGAGATACCTCGGCTGTTCCAGCCTACTTAGGGCATTAGTTACTCGTTGTGATCAATTTTGCTTTGTTTTGAACCAGAGAAATCCCCTTCCGGACCTCCATCTGAATTTCGCGCGTCATCTGGGTCTCGTGACTGAAACCCAGCAATAACTAAGACTGAACTATTTGGCTATTATTTCCTGAGTCTGGGTTGAATTTTTTCTGGTACATTTTTCAAAGGTAGTTATATATTGTAAAGTTGCACTTACACGACAAGTCACATTCACCTACACTCAAAAGCATTCACACAGCGATACAATAATACACAACATTTAGGCAACTCTGGGTTCCCAAGCACCCCACGACATGTAGCAGAGAGAACTGGAATCAAAATCACAAATTTCTGATTGCCAAACAATTCATTCTAATTGCCAGAAAATGACTCTATGCATAGCAGCTGTCATAACACGGTACTATGAAAGCTTTTCTTCATGGTGGTAAGCTGTTGTTTACAGCTGTAACAGTATCTTTCATAGTGTTTAAATTAATGTATTTGCAGAAAAAAAGATTTTGTAGAACAATACATTTTATCTGTGTTAAAAAAGAAAAGTACAATTAACATTTTAATAAAACTAACAAAACAAGTTTATTGGTGAACATGTATTAATAAAACCCAGCAGAACAGCATGGGAAATACACCATGTGTCCCCAAAAAGTTGGAGCTAGTCCTTTAATCTCCTCTGTCATTTAGCAAACGACACAAATGTGGTGTGAACATGACAGAGACCTTTCACTTAATTACATTTCTTTGACTCTTGTGCCAACAATAAAGAAGATAAACATGCACAATCAGTATCAGCTTGCAAGAATAATTTTCATTTTGTGCCATTTTCATTAGACTATCAGATGGAGTTGAAGTGCTGCCTGAGGATCCAGCAGCGACAGGTTATTGAAAGAAACTATAGATATTGATTCTGTGGGAACTAGAAATGAGCTTCCAATGCTTTAACCAGACAAAAACAGACATCTTAAGTAAACAAATGTTCAAAAATATTCATTTGTAATTTTAAAAGACAGAACAGAGACATACTTGGGTCACTTATATGTTTACCTTCTGCACCACATCACTGCATTATGTAAATAGGAATTTTTATTTTTTAAACTGGTTAATTCTGCACCTCTCAATCTCCATTTAAATATTGTTATGCTGATGATACTCAGCTATGTTCACAAATACATTCTGATTAATCCAATTAATCCAAGTAGATTACAGGCATGTCTTAAGACATAAATGCCTGGATGCCTTTTTTTTTTCTTTGCTTCTAAATTCTAAGAGGACAGAAACTGCACAGTCAGTCACTTAATGTGGATGAAAATATATTGGCCTACAGTCATACAGTCAAGAACTTTGGTGCCTTTTTTTTTTTTTTTACCAAGATAGGGTCAACGGTTTCTAGAATGTCTTTCTCTCTTTTTCAGAATATTGCCAAAATTAGATATATCCTGCCCAGAGAGACACTGAAAAACTATTCTGTACATTTGTTACTTTGAAGCTGGGCTACTGTAAATATTTACTCTCAATAAGTCCACAAAATGTAGTTAAAGCCTTCAGCTGATCCAAAGCGCTGCAGCGAACAAAGTTCTGATGGAAATGAAAGAGAGATCATATTTCTTCTGTTTTAGCTAACTTCCATTGGCTCTGTGAAATCCAGAAAAGAATTTCAGATTCTCCTTCTCACATATAAAGCCCTCAATAAGCAAACTCCATCACACATCAGAGATCTGATTGTTCCACATATTCCTGGCAGAGCACTCCGCTCTCAGACTGCAGGTTTATTGGTGGTCCGTAGAGGTTCTCAAAGTAGAATGGGAGGCAGATCCTGTAGTTCATCAGGCTCCTCTCCTGTGGACCCAGCTCCCAGTGGTAGTCCGTGAAGCAGACACCCGTCTACGTTTCTTTATGTGAAGAACTTTGAATTGCTCTGTTGCTGAAGTGGACAATACAAATAAACTTGCTGTATGAAACTAGGCTTAAAACTTGCTATAATTTGGAAGCTACATCAGGTCTGGTGTTCTGCTTCGCTGTGACACCTTCCTGGAGGGAGCCATCGGCTGTGTCTTCCCTGCCAACAACTTAACATTCTCCCTCCGTAGATGATGCACTTGACACAATCTTTCAGCGTTTAACCCCATTTCTTTCCTACTCTACAAGTTTTTATTGTGACTACAAATGTACGTGCTCTCTTTCATCTTAAAAACCTTTTTCAAAGTTTATCTGCTGAGATGTGTTACTCTCCTAGATGAAGCCACTAGAGAAGCTACTGTTGCCACCAACTTCTTACTTTTCTCTAAGTCCTCATGTTTAACCCTGTCTTCTCAAATCTCCAGTCAGCTGTGGCAGACTGGGGGAACCTACCCACACATCGGCCCACTACCTGTAGGCTCACAGGTACTGGTGGCAGGTAAGAGTAACATGTTTGCTTGACACTTGGTCGTTGGATAATAAATTATGATCCCCAAGCTGGACAGTATTGCATCCATGTTGGATGTTTTTTTTTTTCTTTAAAGTAAAGAATGAAGTCATTCTGTGTTGATGGAGTTAACAGTTGGACTTCTCACCTGTCTGGCTGAAAACACTCGGCGTTGAAAACATTAAAGAAGTCTTCACCAGCTATAAATAATAAATCATTCTTGTGACAGCATTTTGGGTGTCTGGTAGAAAAACAAAATTGTGCTAGACAAGATATAAAAGATTAATAGGCACAGTTGGAATAGTGAGACTGGCTAATTGTTCGCTGTTAACGATGCTAAAGTTGGCATCTTCTTCTGAGCTTCTAATCGGCAATAAACCAAAAAGACTCATTTCTTTATGTTTTTTGTAGAGTCTGAATTGGATTTCATCATCTTGTATAACATGCAGAATCTATCATGACATTATCAGACTGGGTTGCTTGACCTCACATTCTTCATGTTGCGTTGGTCCTTCTGCATCCACATAAGAAGTTGTCTCAGGTAAGGCTGATTTTTGCTTAGTTTCATTTTTTTTCGAAAGTGCTTTAATTTCAACACATCACCTTTAAATGTCGAGGTTCTGCTCATTCATAGTGAAGATTTAGGATAAAACATCTCTATGATGCAGCATACATGTAATACACACATCCACACACTTCCATTCATTTTTCATTAATTTCTATAGTCTGAACTTGACCTTTACCTGAAACCATTACCTGTACATGCCTAAGCTTAACCCTAACCTAAACTCAGTTCACACCTTAGTCCTAACACTAACATATAATCCAAAAACAGCAGTTCTTGTTATGGGGTCCAGGCTTTGGGCCCCATTAGGAGTAGTTAGTCCTCACAACGTAGTATGTGTTAGAAAACTAGCCCTTACAATGTATCAAATACAGGGCACACACACACACACACACACACACACACACACACACACACACATTGATCACTGTGGTGGGAAGCAAAGTGAAACAGGGTGACCATAAAACCAAAATGGCCTTCACTTAGTGTCCCCCCGCCTCCACCTCCCCTCGTCTTGTTTCCCCACATCTATTCTTCATTCTCGCTGATTTTTTTTTAGATTTTTATTATTTTTTTTCTCAGCTATGAATAAATTTAGTCTGTCCCGGACATGAAAATGTCAAATACCTAAAATACACCTAAGCTAAATAGCATATTAATTTTTAATGCCCGCTCATCCTATGCTGCTATTCTCATATCAGGCCTGTCTGCCAACAGCTGTTGCTGGCTTTGTATCATCCATCTAGCAAAAGGAGAGGAGAGAGGGAGAGAATACAAAAAGAGAGACGGAGGAGACATTGTTCAGGAGTGAGAGACAGATCCATGTTTTCTTGGATCTTGTTGCACTTCAACTATCCTTTGATATACGAGTGGGACACAATTACACTAATGCTAAACATAAAATATTTGAGATTCCTTCCTTTTTTTTCTGTGTGTCACAGAGCGGGCTCCTCCACGCGTAAGGAGAAAAATAAGGACATGAGCGATGACATTGACCTGAGAGGTAGTGACATTGGGGGAGAGTGGCACAGGGAGGCGAGGCGCGCTGAAGCAATGTGCCAGTGTGGGTGTTGAATGCCACCCATGTGCGTTTTTAGGTGGCATGTGGTGGATGATTATCATAGATTATCACAATCCAGATTGTTACAAGTTCTGTCTGCGCACATAACAGCAGTGTACTGTAGCTGTGTGACTGCGTGTGTGTGTGTGTTTTGGTTTAAGACAGTGCCTTTGGGGATAAAACTAAATGGTGGGTGAATGATGAACAGTTGGAATGTGTGAATGCATGTGTGCATTTAACTGTGTGTATATGTGTCTTGTTCTTTTATACTTACAGTGTGAGAAGCAAATAAGACACAGGGTTTGGAAAAAAAAAATCCAAGTGAAGTCAAGTTTTTCTACGTGCTAAGGGGGTGTGAACTGACCTTAATACACCACCTGCATACTGGTGCACAACCTGTTGGGATCAAGTGGCCTCTCGCTGTCACTCTTCACCGACTACTGCTTACTGGAATGGCCACCTAGAGGGAGACACAGAGGAGGAGGAGGATTAGAAAACGAGGTGATAATGAAACGTAGACCTGGGAGAGAAGAGGAAGAGAATGGACAAGAGGGATGGAGCATTAGGAAGACGACAGGTTGAAAGGGAGGCGAGTATGAGGTGGCGGTGGGGATCAATGTCAAGATGGAAATCTAACAAATTCAGTAAGCGCTGCTGCAGAGGTCAAGGGAACGCGGCAGAAAAAGGTTAAAGATGAAATCAAAGCCGGTGTGCTGCGGTGCCCGGAGGCACAGCTGAAAATCTATCCCTCCTAGGCAAGGCCACCGCTGACGCGAGGCAGACAAGAAGCTAAATACTGCACGCCACTCGGGGATCTTTCATTTTCCACCGATCAATAAGGGCTTATATTTATCAGGGCCTCTGAGCAGTTGCCACGTCTGACAACCTCCACTTCATTTCTGCACTCCTCCTCTGTTCTTTCTCTCCCCTCCCAGCTCCTCCTTTTCTCTTCCTTCTCCTCGCCCCCAGCGCTCTAAAGTGAGACCCATCGACCATGAAAAGGGGCAGGGACCCCGGATTGCCATTAACCCCCCTCGTGTCGCTAGACTAGTCTAACACACACACGTTAATGCGCACACAAATGCCCCCGAGATACAATTGTGCTAAAGGTCCTCCTCCGCCCTCTTTGAAGACACGGGGTCTTTTGTTCCTAAAGCAGGTCATGTCACCAAATCGCATATCCATCATATACACAAGCAAAAATTCTACATTTGCAAATACATATTTTTGCAAAATTCATTTCGAGGAAGCAAAACATCAAACTTAATATTACGATAAGAAATCTGAAGGGCATTATAAGAAGCAGAAGATTAGGTTTTGGGAGTTAAAATAACTGGCTATCTAATCATCTGCACAACAATATTTGCTGTGAGGCATTCTAAATAGATTATCGCTAGTCCATCTGTGTCATCATTGATTTATAAGGCGTTAGGGCTGCTTGGGGAAGAGATGGGACTTCGCCTTCTCTGCTGTTAAAGGGGCTTCTTGTAGAAATCAGGGGCATGGCAGTGGAACAACTGTGGCACCAATCTAACCTCCCCTTTAATCGTTAAGTGAGAGGAAGTGAAAATAGGACGGGCGTCTCTCTCTTTCTCTTTATCACGTTTTTTTTTTTATCTTCCCCAAAAAGGGAAATATGAATCCAAATTTTCAGCATCGCTTTTTGTTGGGCGATACAAATAAATTGGGAGGAGGGTAGGAAGTACAGAAAATAAAGAGGGAAACAAATAACACACGCAAACATGCACACGCACATACACACATGCTGAGAAAGGTGGGGGGGGGAAACAAGGGACATCATTAACATATGAATGCTATATGCAAATGGTAGGGAGAGAGCAGATGTTGTTGCATTTAATTGACCTATATGTGAATTGCATCCAAACCTTTCAGTGTGTTTTCTGGGCCCGCTGAGTACAGTTTTTGACTGCTTTCCTAGAGCCACTCAGTGTGCAGGCAGGGCACATTGCAATTTCATCAGTGTTAAAAAATAAGGAAGAAAATGACTTAACATTCTGCTGCAACATAAAGTGGGAAAAAAAATCTAAAAAGACAAAGTAAAAAATCCATTGTTTTTGGTTTCTTTCTCAGTTTGAAAGTCATTTTGTTAGACAGCGTACGGCCCAAATTCACCAGATTCTCATTTTTCATACCCATCTTTTAAATGTAACTAGAATCCTCCAGGATGTACAAGTGATTGAAGAACTTATACTTAACTGCAACACAGATGTGTAGCCCACAAATATATGTGAAACAAGAAAAATATATGTACAAAAGATTCATTATGTGAATTTATAATGCAACATTAAGAAAGGAAAGTGTTAACGACTGAGCAGCTTCTGACACCAAGTCAGATTAAAAAAAAGGAAGTTTAAAAAAAAGCACTTACGCTTATTATTGTAACATTTCTCCAGCTTAAATTATTGTTGGGCTGGAACACAGTGTGTTAGAGTCGTTTGTTGTGTTTAAGTCCATGTCGCACTTGTAGGAAGCTATTCCGCGGCTAGTTACTTATTACTGATTGATGATAGTTCGTAATTGGTGACCAAGCAGCTGGCTTTGTCAAATGAGAAAGATACAACTCACTTGCGTTCACATTGAAGAGGCTGCCAATAGCATGCTAACCCCACTGTTGTCCATAAGCATCGATAGGCTAGCAGCTAGCATACGTAGGCTAGCCACCCACTGAATTTGATTCACTTTTTTTATTTTAAAGAAAACTTTATCAAGAAAAATGGCTAGCATATATATGACAAGCAGTAGATGCATTGGCATGTGTTCTTTTGACAAAATTTAAGGCAATACAGTAAATTTGCCTACTGTGACATTGAGCACATTAACCGACAAACATAGACATTGAACCATACCAACAGCATCAATACAAGAGGAAATCTCACTTTGCCCACTTTAAGATAAGATTGTTTTAAGTCAAACAGGCAGCAAACGATGAGAGTAAAGAAAACATGGAAGTCATCTACAAGCACAGCTAATTATGAAGCTCATATCAATGCTTCAGAACTCGATAGAAGGCAGATTTTCTTTAAAAAGTGTATTTAACTTAGCTGGAGTTTGTGGTTGTTAAAAATCTGTCTTTTCCATCAAGGTGTGTATCTTTGACATCTGCCTGTTGAGCTGGTGTTTGACTTGTTTGCAGACTTGATTTCCAAAACAATTAATGCGACCACTTAAAAAAAAAAAAAGAATTTAAACTTGAACTTCTACATATCGTCCACTGACATTCAAAATCCCTGTCAAGAGTACATCAAATATTTGAAATAGAGTAATTTAAATAGACCAACATACCTGTTTTTTTTTTCTCTCAAACTTCTGTCTCCATCTATCAAAACCACAATAAGGCTAAATATGATAGTGCTTTGTTAAAGTTTTTTTTTTTTTTTCTAATGCAATCTGCTTCTAAATAAAAGATATAAACACTGTAGATTTGTGAAACCGTTATATTTTTTTGCTCAACAATTTAATAAAAGCCCCATAGCACAAAATATTCTAGTTTTAAAAAATAACTAAATCCTACAGTTGTTTGACTCTTTTCATCTTCGACCGCAGCACAACCTTTGGTTTCTTAAGAGTGTGACACAAACTGTAAATTCTACAATGGATAGGTGCCTTTTTTACATTTTTATGTGGGCAAAAACACATTTTATTGAAATCTGTGTGGACTAGGAAGGGTTGCTTGTTTGAAACTCTTCCTGCACAACAATCATCACAGTCCTGGGGCCTGCAGGAGGGCAGCCTTCTCGCATACTGCTAGCTCATGGCAACATTTAGTAATTATGTGTTTTATTCTGTTATAGTATTTTGTAACGTTGAATTAAAAAAGTAAATGTAGCAACATCTTGCTACTGCTCTGTTCTTTCCGTGTATTATTTTTTCCTTTTGTTCTCAACACTTTGTGCTGAAGAACAAATTCTTCCTGTTTTGCATCTGAACCAGACTGAGTTGTAAAGTCTTTTGACATTTGTCTTCTTTTTAATTGTATTTCTTTTAGCACTGTGTTGTTTTAATGTGTATTCTTTTATTGTTTAACATCTGTTCCTTTATGTGCACAATTCTTTGGTTTACTGTTGTTGTTTTTAAACGTACTTGTGATTAAATTGGACTGGACTCGACTTTTCCAGAGGAAAGAGCAAAACAAGAAGAATGACGAGTGAAAGTAGCACATTTTATATTGGCATATTTGCATGAGTGAATCCTGAATAATTTTCTTTTTAATTCCCTACTTCTGTTACTCTTTTAGCCCACACACAGACACACACACACACGCACGCACACACACACATACACGCACACACTCGCATGAATTCTACAGAATGTCATTAAACTGTATTAAATAGCCTTTTGTCCAGGGGGCAAGGACCACCAGATATATGATAATACATTAAGGCTCCATAGAAGCAGGCACTGATCCGAGACCCTTTTAAGGCCACGCTTGGTGTTTGTGTCATTGTGTCTGTGTGGTGGGCTTCTGGTTGACATGCTAGAGAATAAGATGCCAGTTTGGGAGGAAAAAAAAACGACAGAAAAAACAAAGATGGAGATGAGACGATTTGAGGAAGTTGGCACAGAGGAGCAGAATAGGTGGGAGGGTAGAGAACGAGGTGGAGTGACTGCCTGCCTGCACATGTGGCTCTCTAACAACTGTGACACATACTAATAGAAACATACCTAATAAATTACAAGCTTTCAGGGTCTGGCAAGCTGACATTTTCTACGTACGCGGGACAATTTCATATCTGCGGTGCAAAGTCGAGGGGGCTGCCGGACCAAATTGCATCACACAGAGATGCCAGAGGATTAGCATAAAAATTAACACTTAAATTTCAGCTTATTGTCAACCCCACTCCTGCACCGGCTGCCTCACAACAATCAATTCCTCTTAGGAATTTGATTAGATTCCATGACGCTTATTATCCCAGTCATGTTTGCCTGCCCCCTTCGCAGCCGCCGCCGTACACACACACCACTGGCAAAGTCAGAGCTCTGCCTTTCACAACTGCCTGGACCTTTTGTTTAAATGGAATTAATTGGAAAATAAATCAAAAGGTGTGGCATTTCTTTTGACAGATAATGCCTCATCCTCTGTCTGCTTGTTTATCTAGCGGTTTTGCGTCTTGAGCGTGCACAAAAACCCCATCCCAGCAGGTTTCTGCTATTTCACATTTGGCTTCTGTTTTTAACAACGTAATCAGATCAGCATTAAATAACAGAAGTGTCACAAGATTTTACTCAGTTAAACTGCCACAAAGTTGTTCTTGAGTGCTTTCTGGCTGCTATTAACAGGTGACTCTACTTTGAAGTAAGTAAGCATATGTCATTATGAGACTCTTAAAGCATAAAAAAGTCATTATGATTGACTAATATTGTTGGAAACTTTTGAGTAAGGAAATTGGTAAAGCCACTAAATGATGTCATTAATTACTTTGCAAAAAACTACCATATGATGTACCAAAGACCAGGTTCCAGAGTGAAAATGTCATACTTGCATATTGATATTCATTTTTTTATTATTATATGTGAATATGTTTGTTGCTATAGTTTCTCCATTGTTTTCCTTTTTCTACAGATTTTTGTATTTTCTGTATCCTTATTGCTCCCCTCTACTCTTCTCTTCTTCTTCCGCTTTAAAACTTTTCCCCACATTTCCCCCTTTCTTTCCCCATTTTCCGTTTTTTCTCTGTATATTATATATATATATATATATATATATATATATATATATATATATATATATAGACTGTATTAGAAAATAATGCTGTAGAAGAGTTTAATTACATGATAGGAAAGGGACAACATGTAATAAAAACCACTAAAACTGTTTAGACCTACAAAATGAACTTTCATCTGTCCTCCAAAGTGGGGATTGTAAGTTTTCCCAAAAATGCTAATGAAGACTAAGCTCAAACCACATGTGCTTACTTTTCTTAGTTTTGTCATCAAGTAATTTTTTTCCCTCTACTGCTTTCCCCTCTTTGTTTACAGCTGAACGATGGGGGGATAGAAAAGAAAAAAAAAATCAGAAGAATGTCACAATAAAATATTTGTCAATTTCCATCTCAGCTGCAGCCCGTTGCACAAGTATGTCCTATAAGCACGGCGCACGTTGGGTGGCTTCGGTTGAATTCTTGATTGTTTAGACAAATGGCATTTCATCGCATCCAGATGTCTTTAAGCTGTGCTTCACCACCAACGCTGCTCTCCGAGGCACAAGCTGAATGTATACAAACATCTTCTCATAACTGCATTCCTCATCTGGGCCTGCGAGCGTCACAGCCTCGTCACTGAGCTTAGATTACAGCCAGGAGGGTTTATATTTGAGATTTGGATTTTTCCTTACAGAGAACATTTTTTTTATTATTATTTTAAGCGAAACGGAGAGAAAAGTTTAATATTGTTTAGCTGATTGCAAAAAACAACCTTTTTTTCTTTTTTTTTTTTTCTTATGAGTTCTTTTTCCTGAATACAGTAGCTGTGACAAGCTGACGTAAACCCTGGCCAGGACAGGCATTACAGGATAATGTACGCAAGGTCCTGAATAAAGATGCCCACAGGGTTTAGAGCAGGAGAGAGGGAGAAGAAACAAATCGTCTGATGTTCTAAGTGGATAACAACAGCTCCTGCTATGCAGCGGCGGAGGCGAAGAATAATTTAAACCAGCCACCCGGCCCCTCCTTCCACTCCCTCATCTCCTGGCCACCCCTCCATTCTTATGTTAACACGGATAAAGCCAAATGGGCCACCCAGCAGCAGAACAGAGAGCAGAAACTTAAGTCCACACTTCAGGAAAAATAATCCAACTCTCGGCTTCTCTCTTTGCAATATAACCCTCGCTCACTTTCACACACACAGGCACGGCGCTCGGTGAGGGGAAAGGCTGAAATACACACAGGCCTCGGGAGGCGCACACCGATGCATTTACTGTGCCTTTAAAGCATATTACTTTTCAGTCCAGGCTTTGAAGAATAATAAACCTGCCGCTTAACTAGCTATTTTCCCTCTGAGTGAACGGCATGCAGTGGCAGGGAGAAAGATTCCTAAGTCTTTAAATGCAGAATAAACACTGCTTTCTTTGTTGATCGTACAGCTCTGTTGTGTTTTTCGCTGATCATGCCCTGATTCCCCTCATTCTTCCTCATTGTGTCTGTCTGCCTCCCTCCTCCATCTCCAAGCAGAAAGCTGCTGCTGTGTTTGGTCTCCAAACAGCACATCTGAGGTGCACACCTCGCTGATATTTTATAGGTTCAAATCCCCAAGAATAGGCGAGGGAGAGACTCATATTTTATACCGGCAGTTTATTTTAACGGGGGCTTGTAATTAACGCAGCATGTCCTCTATCTCCCAGCCATCTATGCCAAGGCCTTTCTTTAAACAACTTTATTGTGAAATGTTTGCGTTCTCAGTGTTCGGCCGGGGCCCACACACAGAATATTATTTCATACTTCAAGGCGAGGGTAGGGGGCGTCAGGAGGAAGGGGGTTGGGTTTTTTGGGGAGGTGGGGCGGTATTTGGAAGAGTTTACACTCTGAGCAGTTATTGTTTTTGATTATGGCAAGAGTCTCTTTAAAACAGATCAGCCCCAGCAACCTTGCACACGCCCACATGCATGAACACAGAGGGTTCATGGTGGAAACATAAGAAGCCAAAGGAGAACCAGTTTATAGAAGAAGTGTATGTGAACGTGAACAAATGCACAATCTCAGGAAGATTTCTGGGAGCAATATCACACTCTCTATGAGCAGATCGGTTTGTTAATGGTGGACGGGTTCTTTTGGGGCTCTAAGTTTGGGTTCCTATGTGTTTTTAAATAAAGTTGATAGTGTTAACATTTCATGACTCAAAAGACCCCGAGTTAACTCAGCACTGACTGTACATGTTTGGCAACGTCTGTCAGAGCTGCTCTGGAGGTCATAATGTATTAATCACAGTGATCAAGCTTATTAAATAGTACAGAGGAATTTGATCAGCAGATGTTTCACAATGTTTAATGTATAATAATATATTACAAATGAATACCATTATTCATTTTAACAAAACCAAGCAGGTAAAGGTCTATGTACAGGTCAATGGGTACATTGCAACACTATGTGCTGAAAATGAGTGAATGAATGAATGAATGAATGAATGAATGAATGAATGAATGAATGAATGAATGAATGAATGAAATGGAGATTCACTTTCTCACAAAACAACAGTTCTAAACACACTCTGAACAACAAAAACTTGCCTTTTATCAAAGCCTTTCTGTGTTAGAATGGGAAAACCGAGTTATTTTGCAAAGAATAGGAAATAAAATCAGCCTATAGGCAAAGTACGTACCCCAGCAGACCACAGTCTGCTGCAAGTCTTTGAACCCGGAAGGCCTCCTTGCCATCACTCTAACCTTTAGTCTGAACAGAAAGCCATGCCTTCTGAGTGGAAGGGCTTTATGTTTTAATGTTGTTAAAAGTCCCATCACAACATTGACAGCCAATTGGTCCTGCTCCCCCAATGTGATCATTCGTGCATGTAATGATCATCAGATATTTACCTGAACCTCACATGATGCCATTCATTATCAGTCCATGCCTCCTGGTTACAGCACCTCTTCAAATGCAGCCTGTCTTTGACTTGTGGTTAATAATACCTTTCAAATGGATGGCAAATACTAGAGATGTGCCGATCAGGTTTTTTTCCTGCCGATTCCGATTCCGATCACCCATGAGGGCCGATCACCGATACCAATCACATAATTATTATTTTTTTAATCATAAGCACTACGGTTACATTATGTGGAAAAAGGAACCATGAATTCACCTTAATTTAGACAAAAACTTGTTTTAATAACTTTTTTCAAGAAAAAAAATCAAAACAGGCATTGTGCAAATTGTACTGCTATTGGTAATGCTATCTTTAACAGAATGAAAACATATAAAGGCTCTGAAGAGGCTAAATAATCTAAAGAGTCAAAATAAAACCTCTCAACATTGCCAAGAAGTTCAAGTATTAAACTTAACATTCAAAGGCAAATACAGGTTCCATTACAATAAACAATCCTGAGTTACTGAATGAAAACTTCCTGATAGCATGGCGGCTAGCTGATTACTGCTAGTTCTGAGTGGCTGTTTCTGACTGAGCGGAGTAATTATGCAGAACAGGGAGGAGATCGATTATTTTTTTTAGAGATTATCTGTCACATGTTAGGACAGCGAAAGTTTTAATAAGTATGTAAAATTTATTTTTTTTTAAGTTAGATGCTGCAGCTTTAAACAGAGATTCGGTGTGAGAGTCACTACCAGGTGGAGCAGAAGCGAAGCTCCGTCTGTCAGATATTACTACCTGTAGCGTAGCAGCGGTTCAACAGGAGAGCAGAACCAGCGTCTTACATCGCAGCTCGAAGACTTAAATAATTTTGCGGGTTATTTGTTTAGTTTTCGGACCGTCATGCTAATCCGGGTGAGTGTTTGTAGCTGTGCGCTGTTTAACCTGCTATCTGATCCTCCGTATGTCTTTTTTACTGCAGTGAGCCTCGATGTAGCCAAGTATGGCATTGTTTTTATGTCGTATTAGCTTCGTTGTGTTGATGCATTTTGACGTTCTTCAATTTTCCGCCGCAACACGCAAACTTCCCCTTTCACTCAGTGCGTTATAGTTCCACATCGCTTAAGATTTGTTGT
>NW_015114172.1:0-25739 GCF_001443285.1 Poecilia latipinna | reverse complement strand
TAATAGGTATGTAAAATGTATTTTAAGTTAGATGCTGCAGCTTTAAGCAGAGGTTCGGTGTGAGAGTCACTACCAGGTGGAACAGAAGCGACGCTCCGTCTGTCAGATATTACTACCTGTAGCCTGTCAGATATTACTACCTGTAGCAGCGGTTCAACAGCGAGAGCAGAACCAGCGTCTTACATCGCAGCTCGAAGACTTAAATAATTTTGCGGGTTATTTGTTTAGCTTTCTGACCGTCATGCTAATCAGGGTGTTTGTAGCTGTGCGCTGCTTTACCTGCTATCTGATCCTCCATATGTCTTTTTACTGCAGTGAGCCTCGATGTAGCCAAACTCCGTCAAGTATGGCTTTGTTTTTATTCCATATTAGATTTGTCGTGTTGATGCATTTTGACCTGCTTCAATTTTCCGCCGCAACACGCAGCAAACTTCCCCATTCACTCAGTGCGTTATAGTTCCACATCGCTTAGGATTTGTTGCTGCGTGTTTGCGCAGTGAAGGAAAGAGGAGACCAGCTGCACAGGCAGGCTGGAAATGAGAAGCAGGTGATGATTGGTTTGTGTGATCGGCAACAAGAGACCGTGATCGGCGATCACCATCATACACTTTTTCACGGAAATCGGCCAATTATGATCGGTGGCCGATCGATCGGCACACCTCTAGTAAATACCTTGTCCAGCCAATGCCTGCCATCAAGGCATGGTGCAGAATAAAACTGGGTTATTAAGAGTCCTGCTAGCAGGTGTTAGGAGGTTCTGCAATGCCAGATAGTCCACTGTGTGTACTGTACTGTAGTGAGTAACTCATACAATCTTGACAAAAAGTATGTCCTGATGTATTTTCACAGTAGAATATTTGAGAACATGAACAAACACATGGGCTACATGCTTCCAAGTAAAACTGCATGTCTTACCATTCAGCACAACCTGAGGCTTTTCCTGCTCTCCCCTTATGGAGTTAATAGTCTATAAAATGATAAAGAAAGATGAAGACATTTCCTTACCCTGGCAGAGGCCAAACAGATCGAACACAGGCAGCACCTGGCTGGTGGGTAAGCCATGAGTTAGTAACAGTTGTCATCTTCTCTTTTTAATGGTCATTCCTCTCTGAATTTTCTTTGTTTTGCGATTTTACCCTTCTGTCCTTTCCAGTTCATTATAAGTTAGCCTTAACTCAAGATAACATAACAGGATAGAGCTCAAGATTAACAATGCCAGTAATGAATACTTACGTTACAAACCCCAAGCAACACACGACTGTTCTCAAACGCTCTCCAGACCAATGAGCAGGGAGAGTGGCACATCGATCGTACCTGAATCCACCAAAATCCCCACTCTGTCAGCCTCTTTCAATTTTTAATCACCGGTTCCAACACCAGAATAAGCATCTGTACTGTCACACATACACACACACACACACGCACACACTCACACCCAATGTTTCGTCACAAGGACTTTGCATTGACTTTTCATTAATCCAATTTTCATTCATTTCTAGAGCCTAACCCGGACACTTACCATAAACCTAACCATTATCAGTACATGCCCACATAAACTAAATTCACACCACATTCCAAAACCTGAACCCTAATCCAGAACCGGAGCGGGGTCAGGGCAGCTGGAGCAGTGGGTCCACGGAAGATATGTATTAGTTGGAGAAATGGGCCTTACAAGGTTAGATATGCTAAAACACAGACACACACATGCACACACTCACACACAAACAAACAAACAAAAGAATACTGTAAAATAAAAAGTGCATCCTCTTACCAACTGCTGCATTCTACCTGGAAAAACACTTAACCCTCTGCTGTGCTTACGTTTGCACAAGCACACATTTCCCTCCATCGCTGGCAAAAGACAAAACACATACAGCACAAAGCCTGTTTTAAAATCTGCTAAAGTCTGATTACTTTCTCAGCTGACAAACATTATTAGAATCTACAAACTATTTCAGAGTGTGTATGTTTATGTGATTGTGAAGCAGAGAGAGAAGAGGCGTAGAAAAGAATGGTGATCACCTGCCCCAGTCTTGTGGGCCCCCAGACTGCAGCCAGTTTTGACCTTGGGCTATGCCATATTCATTACATCATTAGGTTACATCTTCATTAACTTTTCATTGTTTATGGAGGAGGCACAGGGAAGGAAAATAGATGGAGGTGAGGTGGTAAGGGGAGCTTTTATCAAAAACCAGGCTGCTGTGGCTTGATCTGTCTGCTTCCCTACTCAAGATAGCAGGACGAGGCCTACATTCCCATCGGATATCTGACTTTACCTACATTATATTTAATGCAACTCAGGCAAATAGAAGGATCTGAACTTGAAGAGTTGATGGCATGCTTGTGGGACCACACAGAAACCTCCTACAATCAGTTTGATTTTCTTACAACATCATGGAAAAATTTCAGAGAGGAACAGTGTGAGGTGCCAACTGAGCTTACTGCTGCTGGATCAGTAAGTAATAAGTGATGAGCTTGCTTGTTCTGATATGTGACAAGTTTTAAATCATAGAAAGTTTGTGTCCATCTCACAGGATTCTGTTGCTTTTAGTTTAGCCTTGAGACTGACACTACTGGTTATGTAGGACAGAGCCAAGACAAGAAAGGATTTCTACCACAGCTGAAACAAAATTTTACAAACTGGTCAATTCTGCAGTAGATGGTTATTTACAAAGAGTTAATGTGGGATTTGTAATAATCTTCCCATGTGTGAGGTACTGCAAAACAAAATGCGATGCTTACATAGGAAGGAGAAAGCTGTGTCCAGGTGTGGTGTCTTTTATGACATATTTTTGTGTTATTATGATGTAAAGCACTTTGGACCGTCTTGATGCTGAAATGTGCGATACAATTGAACCTGATTGATTGATTGATTGATTGATTGATTGATTGATTGATTGATTGATTGATTGATTGATTGATTGATTGATTTGTTTATCATGTTCAGTATTGTTCCTTTTCTCCTACTTTTGTTTGGTGCGTTTTTCCTTGAGATTTATTGTTTTATGTCATTTTTTGTGTTTATGTTTAGGGTATGTATGTTGTCATCAACCTTACCAAGACACAAACAGATGAAAATTGGCTTTTGGTGATAATTTGGCATATTTACAATAACTTTGCACTATTTTTGAACTGTCACTGTTTTAGGGAAGTAAATCTGAAATCTGATGGGTCGCAATTCCAGCTGCAATGTTCGCAATCTGGTGTGAAAAAAAATAAACAACAACAACAACAAAAAAAAAACAGAGCATGGATACATCCTGCCATGTTTCAAAGACTCAGCATGGTGGTGGTGGTGTCATGGTGAGGGGAGGCAGATATTTTCTTGGCCCATTTAAAGATCCTCAGTAAAAAAAATGAGCAGAAAACAAATCCCACATCGTACCTGAGTAATGCAACATTTGGATGTGCTGAAAACAAAGCTTTCCATCTTGAATGAGCAGCAGACAAATCTACAGGAACTCCTTGATGGAATTGTATCAATTCAAGAAAATGTCTACGCAATGCTTCTGACACCTTGTTGAACATGTCACAAAAAATAAATAATAATTTATTATAATAAATAATAATTGGAAGTAATCTTGAAAAAGGAGCCCAACCTGGTACTAGCAAGAAAAGTTCCCTTTCAGAAGGGGGGCCAGATGCCTATAGAAGGGTATGAATAGTTTTCTAAGTGCCAGTCTAGGAGGCAGGAATGTGTAGAAAACCAGCAGAGGTTTAGATGAATACAACCAGCTGGGTCAGACCGGACTGGACCCTCACACAACAGCAGGCACAGAGAAAAGATGGATCCCTCANTGCAGACTGTTCTGAACAATACCCAGACAATGTATATTAAAAATCAAGTTTGTCACGTAACATTCACCAAATATATATGGACTATGCTGTGTATCAGTGATGTACATATTTAAGACAAGAAGTAACTACTGAACTAACGCACCATATTTATCTCCTTCAACATCATTCTCAACTAAGATGTGAGTGTTAGATCAGGGCCTTTTCCAGCCAGGAAGTGGTCATTGTTTGAGGATGGACCACCTGCCTTGATGTTCCTAATAAAAGCCCAGAGAGGAATCAGCCGACTCACAACACTGGCCTGGAGGCCGCCAGGAGTTGTTGTGCTTCAACACCATTTTTGCTTTCAGTCGTCTGCGACAGCCAGACAGACATTTCCAGGTGTTTTCAACCACTGGGATCTAGTTATAAAGGGCAGCTAGCTGCAGTATAACTCACGCTCCCTCTGAGTCTCACGTAACTCAACAGTTTTAGTGCCTGGCTCGACTCCACTGACTTTCCTGAATAAACAGCGTAGATGTCCCTGTGTGTTGCAAGCTGCTGAGCGCTTGTTAGTTCACACTTTTTCACACAGAGAACTCGCAAGGGGAGGATGGGCAACATTTCTACATTTTTTCCACCATGAGCGTTTTTTAGGAAAAGCTGTGTTGAGTCCAAATATAATTCTGATGTCGAGAAAAGGGGTCAAACTGTGGCTTTTTATTTAGCTAACATTTAAATGCAAAATTATACTCTAATACTCTTGATGACTCCAATCATCATTTACCAATTAATGAATGCTGATTCATTACAGAAAATGAATCCTTTAGGAAAAATAAGGAAAGAGAGAAAAATGTTGAAAGAAATATCTCAGGAGAGAGGTTAATATATCGTTAAACCCACTTAGTTATGCATAAAAAGAGATCAAAAAAGCAAAGCTGGGTTTTATTTTACAGTGGGATGAGGCAACAGAGGCTTGGGATTCATTCTTTTGCTGCAGATTTATTTAACCTCAGTAGGGATTAATTTAGGATATACAGTTATGTTTTCTTGTTCATCCCCTGACAGTTTTTTTAACTAGCACTAAGTTTTTTTTTTCTGTTTTTTTTTTTTCTGCATCAGTTAAAAAGGAGCCAGGAACCTCTAATTGTTGTGTTGCCTACAGGTTTGCCGTGTGTGTGAGTGTGTGTGTGTGTGTGTGTGTGTGTGTGTGTGTGTGCCCAGTGACTGACTGCCAGCCCTTCCAGGGTGTGCTTCGCTTTTTATTCCGTTTCAGAACAGATGACCTGATGGACATGTAAAGCTTGTTGTAGTTATTAACAAGGAAACAGTAGAAGGGAGGCAAAAAGAAACAAAAATATGATAACAAAAAAAAAAATCTTTGTTTTTAAATATCAGTGCATAAACATTTTTTTTTTTTTTTTTCTGTAACCCCCCTGAACAAGATCCATACCATATCTAAGCTCTGTTTGGGAAATTGCAATTTCCTAATAGATTTTGGCTAATTTCTTTTTGCAAACACAAACCCATGTATCAAATATACCTTAAAATACATAAAACACACAGTGGAAACTATTTTAGAACTTTAGTGAAGCTAGTATCTACACTCTCTTATTTCCGCTTTTGCAGAAAAATTATATATTAACTAAATGTATTAACTGGATTTTTAACAGGACCTATTACAAATTAGTAGCGGTCTTTGTTAAACATTTGTGTGAGGCTTTTTTGTTTTGTTTTTTAAATCTAGAAAATCCCATCAATAAAAATGTTATACTAGACAGCCTGGTTAAACCCGCCCCTTGTTCTATGCTTTGCTTCGAGCAGAGGGCCCAGGCCCTCGGTTACTGAGAAACCATTGCTTGTTGAAGGTGTAGACTGCTGAAGTTTGAAATGATTGGATCTGATTTTACCAAATCACTAACATTTGGCCATGATGTAACCAACAAGGCAGCTTGATTTTGAAGAAAGTTACGCTATGAAGCTCACTGCAAAACACCATCCCAATGAAACTTATTAAATATTCCTTTTGCTCCCATTTTAATTGCTCAGCATTTGAAAGTGTGACTGAAGCGCTTCCAAATGGCTTTACTTGCTTCCTCCGCTGCCACTGCTAAAACTACAACCCTTTACAGGCAGACTGCAACTCCAAAAAATGAAGAAAACACAATTCCTCCTTCTGTTCACTGATTGGCCAGAACGACATATATTCTGAGAAATCAAGTTCAATGGGAGAAATCACAAACTCAACGGAATTACAAAATGCCATGACCTGGCTAATTCTACACTAACTCTAATGTCTAACAGAGATTTATGAGATCTTAACTTTGTGTGTGAGACACCAAAGCAGCATTAGGGCCACATTAGACTTCAGGCTGAGTCACATCTGAGATAGGCCTCCATGTTAAAGCTGCATCACCATTTTGATGCTCAGACCGCAGTGTGGTAGTTGTCAACTTCAATGCGTTTTAACTCTAAATCTAATATTTCATCTGCTAGTCTGAGCAGGAATGGCCAGTTGATGTACTTTACTGTTTATTTCATGTATTCAAAAACTCCTGACAAAAATAATCATGATGTAGTCTGCCCAATGGCAGGAGGCTGAAATGTGAAACTTAACCTGAAATTACATTAATAGCAGAGAATATAGCAAACCATCTCCATTAAACCCAGTCATCATGTGAAACGATAGCAAATGACACAGAGCGGTACACAGTAGATAATAACGGAAGATGTAAAGACAAAATTAGACATTACCTTCCAAGCTAAAATTCAGATATTCGATTACATGAACCATGTTTTAGCTATTGAATATGCTTCTGAGAACAATGCATGATTGCATCAGTAATGCATGCATGCATACCACACACAGCCACTTAGTTGATTTTTATCTTGCAGGTCTTGTTTTCCAGAAAGCTTCAAAAGGTCTGTGTGCAAGTACACCACGGTCACATGTTCAAGTTCATAGTTTATTGTTACATCAAATGAGATGAGAACTTCTGGAAATCCAACCGAGAACCCACATAAGGAAACATCATTCCTCCATTCCAGTATATTTCCTCTCTTTTTATACCCTGAGTTCATTTATCTGAACACAACAAGACCTGAGTTGAAGATTTAAGTGATTGAGCAAAAATAGCTCATCTGGCGGCAGCTGTTGTATCAGCAGCAAGAATCAGATTCATAATGTGAGTCAGTACAATAAAGAAAGAAACTACAAAACCTCTTAAAGTTGCAGTATGGAACTGTTACAGAGATATGTTTTGTATTTTTTCCCATATTTGTTAAAAACATCACAAAGTTATGACAGTGTAATACGAGACGGATAATCTTTGAAAAGATCGATCTCCTCCACCTCCATCCTGAGGCACCCTGCTGTCTGAAGAAGTGCACTGCTCCTAGTCAAAAACAACACCAGTCAGAGCCAGGAGGAGGGGCTTAGCACTGTCAATCATGCTATGTATCCACTGCTAAACGTGCTAATGGCGAGAAAGAACTTATCGTTCCAGAAAAGCCATTTATCCAACATTACCGGTGGTCATGCTAACTAGCCTTAGCTTTGTTGTCAGGTAATGTTGTGGTGAACCAGCTGTAGCATAGCAAAGAGCAAAAGGGGGAGGGGGAGCACAAGAGTGATTGACAGCCCTACAACCCTCCTCCTGGCTCTGATTGGTTGCTTCTGATTGAGTGGTGTGTTTCTGTAGTTCATACTGGAAGCACTGGGAAAGGGCAGAGGAGCTCGATTTTTTTCACCAATTATCTGTCTTATGCTGACACAGCATAATGGCAATTTTAACAAATATATAAATACATTTTTTTTTAGAAAAATTATATACTGCAGCTTTGATTAAACTGATCAGAGGAAAACATAACGCTGAATCCAATGTCCAACTGGGACACGTTACACAGATATCAATTACTTACTGAACAACTGCTTGTTATTTCATTTTTAGGAGCCAGAACTTTTTTGCCTGTTGCTGTGCATGTATGGCAGCTCCGAGCAGGGAGGGAGCAGGGCTTCACAGAGAGCATTAGAAAGAGCGTCAGATGGTGTAAAAGTTCTGAGGTGAGACGGATTTTTGTCTGGCTGACAGGTAACATCCTTTTTTCTTCTCTGTCTCAGCATCAGTAGTGTCTGCCCCAAAGCATTACTGTCAACTGATCTATGATGAAACCACTTTAACCTCCCTTCCCATTAAGCCTCATGGCTGTATTCACTGTCAGTATACTCAACACCTGCGAGGAGCCCAGTTTTTTTTTTTTTTTTTTTTTTATCATGTTTGACTTCTAGGGACAACTGCTTTAGAGGAGTTAGAGCTAAGAATTCTGCATTCATCTTGAAGTTTAAAGCCAGAAATGATTTTCATGACTTCTTGGGTTAAAAGATGCGGAGAGGGGGTATAGAAATGGTGGGATTTATCCTTTAAACCGATGCACGTTTTTTCCTAACAGCTTACTGAGCTGTTGCTGGGCTGCTTTCCTTAATTACAGCTGGGGAAAAAAGCATTTCACTGCATAAGAGAATGAAAATTACAGTGGATGAATCTAAAAAGGATTTGGTCACAGTGGCAATTGAGTCTGCTCTGACACCTGGGCTGGCTAAATTTGTTAATAGGCTTAGCTTGCTGAATTTCATTTTTTTTTTTTTTTGTCCTTTTTACATTAGTGTACCAAATGATCAGGGAACAGCTTCTCATATTAGGCCTTTATCGTTGTTATTTTTTGCTTTTAATGACGTGGACAGTCGCAGATTGATGCCAGACAAATTAAACTAAAAAAGAGAGAGAGAGAAAAACCCAAACCCTGTTGTGTGTTTAGTGTGTTGTTGACAGTCTTCTCTCTGCTTACGGTTGCTTCTTACTTTCCTCTGGTAAGTTTAACTTGACTAAATATCATGTTACCATATTAATTACTCCTGCTTTTATTAATTTACAGTTAATGAAAAATTGAGTGTTTATGGCAGCAAAGTTGTTTAGATGTTTGTCCAAGGACTTAAATCCTTCATCATTTTGGTCAATTTCCTATCCCTGATTGGGGGAAGTCACTGAATTTAAAAAAAAAAAAAAAACTAAAATACACAATATCAACAAAAAAAAATTATGAATTCAATAGTTGCTCACATGAGTTTTGTCTTTCTTCAAAGAAATAGTATTTTAGGACGATAGAAACAACAGCATTTGGAAATTTGTTCAAAGAATTGGGAAATAAATGAAAATCAATGGATACATCCTTGAAAGTAACGAAGTTCCCTGAACCTGGACTTGAACATGGCCGCTCTCCTAGCCTGCTTCTCTGTTCTTGGTGTATTTTCATGGCAGAGTTAACCAACTTCTAATCAACAACTTGCCACAAAACAGTTGGCGCTTAGCTTCTCGGGCCTAATAAACAGCACGATTACATCAGCAGCTTTCTCTCGCGAACTTTTACGACAGCTGGATAAGCACAGGTTTCGAGAGATTCGAGCATGTGGTAAGAAAATCCTAAGCTTGTTTGGGTCGACGTTAGGGTTGCCACCTGTCAGAAATCAAAATAAGGGACGCATCGTCTTAGTCTCATTGGGGGGGTAGGGGGGGGATGCGCGCTGCGCTTCGACTAGGGTTACCAAGGGACCAGTCCCTATATTATTTAAAGCCGGGGGGGGCGGGACTGCGGCGGCAGCGTGTCGGTTGGTCTGTGTTACCCAGAAAGCAGTTGGGCGCAAAATATCGCAACACCGTGAGTGAAACAATGACTGGGGCAGCCCACTATATAATGTATTCGGGGACCACTTCCTTGTTATTAAACATACACATTTGTAGAATACGGAACAAATCGCGTTTCGGTTCAATACGGGACGGGTTGCAACCCTAGTCGACGTATTTGTGTGAGAAGACATTCTCGGTTGTGAACTTAAATAACGGACTCTCACTTACAAGACATCTTGCGCATCAATACCACTGCCTTTGAACCAGACCTGGCCTATGTGCTGCAGTCCAGATATCAGTATCACATTAATGCTGACAAGTCATTTGTCATTTACAATAAGTCTCTGAATAAATTTTGTTTTTTAAGATCAAAATAAGTCATAAATTCAAACAAGTTTTCAGTTTTCACTCCAGAATAATAAACTTTTAAAAATCTGATCAACATTTACTAATATGTCATATTTCACATGAGCCCTGCACTTGTTGATATGACTGTTATTTGCTCATTTTTCTGTTATTTTATTTAAAAATTCTGTAAATATTGAACTGCCATGGTGAGATATTTGTTTATGTTTCAAATGTAATTTGCACACAAGAGTACAATTACTTCTGTTTAACTGTTAGAAAAAAGTTCAAGTGTTCAAAAAGTGAAGTTAAGTGAATATTCAATTGCATATTATATTCATGTTTCAAATAAACCAAAAGACATGCTTAAGATCGCTGAAATTAAAATAAAAAAGCAAATGTAAAACACAGAATGGCTTGCTGAAGTTTGTTTAAATATATTACTGTTCTATATAAAGAACGTCCGCCAAGGTCGGCCCCCCTACATTTTTAACACACCAAATCTGGCCCCCTTTGCAAAAAGTTTGGACACCCCTGCAATAGGGCAAGGAGGAGAAAGGGAGAAACCAGCATGAAAACTGTTCATCTTCACACTGTATTTCTGTCCACTTTGCATGTATTCCAGACATATCAGCCCAGCTGTACCCTTTCATTTGATTTCAGTGACCTCAGCCTGAAAGCATTTGACAGGCCTCAATACATAAATAAAGTAGAACATAAACTTCTTTAAGACGTGACTGTGATTAATAAAGTAAATAAGTCACAGGTTCAGACTAACATTGCTACCTTTAGACACAAATAAAACAAGATGGGAGACAAAGCAGCTTTGTGTGAAACATACACGTATTAATATAAAGTTTCTGTGGTATAAAGAGAAGTCAAGAGTCTAGTGGATGTAAATAATTTGACAGAAAGCAGATGGAAAATGTTACACTAACAAAAACTATTAGGATGACTGGAAGGATCACATTTACCACATTTTCTTGACTTCCAACATAGGAAACATTTATAAATAAAGTGAATTTAGTTCAATTTTGAAAGTGCTGGTCTATAAATGTAGATTAACTGCACATTTAAGTACTGTAGTTTTTGGCTCTTTTTTCTATTTCATAGCATTGGTTTATTTTTTTAAGTGGCCAGCTTACCAGAACATTCATACTTTTTTCATTTTGTCACATTTCATGATGGATTTTAATGTGTTTCACTGAGACTTTGAGACCAACACAAAGGTAGTGTACAGTTGTGATGTCAAAGAAAAGTGAGACATGAATTTCTGTAAAATATGAAACGTGTGGAAAGTGTAAGTAGTCAATTCCTCTTACTTTGCAAAGCCACTTTTCACTGCAGGTACAGTTTCCAGTCTGTTGGGTTGTGTCTGCCAGCAATTGAACCAAGAAACCAACTCTGGTCTGGTTTTGGTTGAGGTGAACTCTGCTGTGGTTTGAATGAATATCTGACGGCCAAGTGGGCCAGAGACAGCTCCACAAGCAGGAAGTAAACTACAGCACAGGGCATTCTGTTTAAATATAACCAAAGCAAAGGAATGAGTCTCACGCTAGAACAAGACATGCCTCATGGTCTTTTACCAGAGACAAAAGATAAATTGTCAAACCTCTAAAATCTGACACCACTCTATTTTTGCATACATTTTGTGAAGAAGGAAGTGGTGTTCAGTGTCTTCTTCAGAGGCTTTCATGTTGTTTCCTTCAGTGGTTCTTGGAGCAGCGCCACCATAGGCAAGCGAGGGAACAGGTTTTGAAAAGGGTTTGTTTTGTTGTACACACTCAGTGTGAAACAGAACCACAGCAGCTGAAGATTTTGGACCCCAATCAAATTTACTGGACTATCAGGTGTGAAACCATCCTCATTGGACTGTGTTTGTTTCTTGACATGAAGTAATATTTATTGCTTGTTTCGAAATTATTGACTGTATGATGTTTTCATGATGTAAATCACTTTGAACTGTCTTTGTTACCAAAATGTGCTACACAAATAAACTTAGACTATCAGTCTCCTGTCACTGGACGGCCTCTGTGTTGTGTATTTGGGCCGAACCGCCTGACACTCATATCGGATTCAACCAAAGAGCAGCAGCAGAACTTCCAGCATTCCTTCCAACTCATTTAGCAGTTGCTTCGATCTGCAAATCGGAGTTTGTCATAAAATCTGGAGGTGACCCGGATCAATGCTGTTAGCGCTAATAGTTTGTCGAGTGTGTCGTCATCGGACCACACACAGACCTCACACACACCCGCGGCAATCAGAGTGCAGCCCTTGCAATCTGACAGAGAGCCCCACTTGGGAAATGAGGCAGTGTGTGTGTCTGAGTGTGTGTTGTGCACATGTGTGTAAGGGGGTGTTGGAGGAGAAGCGGGAGAGGGGGGGACCCCAGAGCCCTTGGGATGGTGTGTCACATAAGCTCCATCACAAGGCTGCTTTATTGAGCCTGGCATGGGTCAGACCCCTACTGTCATCTTCAAATATGCCGGCCACCTGCTCACACACACGTACAGAAGACACACACACACTTGAGTATGCGCACACATACATGCTCACACATTGACACGTTCATGCATACACAAACCGGTACACATGGCTCGGCGAGAATTCATCTGGTGTTTTCTGGTAAGTGCAACAAAAACACCAAATCTGGACGTGTTGCGTTCGTCTCCCAAGACCCCGGAGCAGAGGGGCCAATTCCAAACAGCCTCTCAGCACTAAGGCTTCTGTCCGTTATTTCCCACCAACCCTCCCTACTTCTTTTTTTTATTATTATTTATTTTTCCCTATTTAATCCTCTAGTTTCAGAGCGAAAAGGCTTTTTCTTACACACACATGCATTTGCTATTATTTGTTTTTAAAAAAACAGAAAAACTGAATAAAAATCCAAGATATGTGGCCAAGCCCTTTTGTCACAGATAATATAAATTGTCTTTGCAATAAGATGTGAAGCTTTGCCAAAATCGCTCCTAAACAGATAAGCAAATCATCTTCTGTTTTTTTTTTTTTTAACTAATACTTTTTTAAATACATTTTGTCAATATAAGGCTACCTTCTGCTTCCATACAACTGTCACGCACTGAGCTCTTCATTAACAGCTAAATGTGCAAATGTTTTTAAAAAAAAAAAAAAAAAAAAAAAGAAAATCTAGCACGGACACGCTTCTTCCTCAAAAGACGCAAGAATGGCTGTTTGCATGAGTGCATGAATCAGTGTGTGCATGTGGTTGTTTTATGTAACGCTGCTTGTGTGTGTGTGTGTGTGCGTGTGTGTGCGTGTGCATGTGTGTGTGTGTTCCCTGATGGAGATAAGTCTGAGTGGTTAGGAGGGAACAGATGTCAGCTGGTGTCGGCTGCCAGGAAGATTGAACAAAGCCAATCACGTTTTCTTTCTGTCCAAAACGCATGGCGGAGGGAGACCTGCATCTAACAACAATTTGTGGCATTAACTCCGAGCATGCCACCCCGCCTGCAAACTCTCACCACTCTGTCTCTATCACACTCACACACACACACACGCACATGCTTTGCATACACACACTCCACCGCCGTCCTGTTTAGAGTAAATATGGTAAACAACTGCTGGAGATATGAAAGGTAGCAGGGGGAGCAAACAAAATGGCGTCTGTAATATGATCTACTCTCATTGCTACAGTAGCTTAATCATTCATGGGGCTTGTACAGTGAGAGGAGAAGTTATCATTACTGATGTTTGTTACAAATAACTGATCAATTCGTATTCATAATTCATAGTGATGCAGTAAAGTATAATTTTTTGTTTTTTTGATTGAAGAAAAGCCTTTCCTATCCTTACTGAGCCACTGCAGAAAATTAGAAATGTTCATTCAGTTTCCCTCTGTCTCTTTTTCAATTGTGCCACTTGTTCTTTCTGCGATGAGCACGATCACATTAGCGCTGCGTCCTTTTCACGCACTAAGAGGGGAAAAAAGTGCAGAAGCTGAACTGGGAAGAAAGCACAGAGATTTTAATTCTTTTGGAAGAGGAGAGTGAGTCATGGAGAAATTCAGCATGCGTTGTTAACAATGGAGAGCACTGTAAGACGGACGAGTATGTCCTCATGTATGCAGGAGCAGAAGATATAAGAATACCCACTCTGGTATCAGTCAGCCATGTGGAGCATCTCTTTTATTTATTTATTTTATTTTGCCACATTTAAAAGTATAATCTAGACTCACCTCTTGTCAAGGCAGAATATAAACTTAGACACTAATAGCTTATGATTTTCTAAGTCATGCAGCCGACTCGGGCTAAAAGTCAGGCACAGATATCTCTGTTGGGCTGTAAAGTCAGGGACCAAGACATTACAGATCGTCTGAAAATATTAAGATCAGATATCCAGTGGTGGGAAACTGGACAAGTATTTTTTTTTTCTAATTTTGAATTTCAGATAGTAAAGTATAGTGTAGAGTTCCTAAAAAGGGTGGAAAAAATAATTTAATTTTAAGAAATCTACAGCTAAAATGCCAGATTCAATATCATTGTCTTCCATGGTGGTACAACCTTCTAATACTGGACAATCAAGCAACAGTCTGCAGCTGACATTTTCATATTTTACGATTCTCCATGCCACCATTTGAAGGAATGGATCTTTCAAAAAGTTACATATTCATATTGATTTCCCACTTTTTCGCACATCTAAACTTTTGAAGGCATAGTTAATTTTTAGTGAGCAGGGTTCTGTTGAGAGCTTAACAAATGACAAAAATGTTATAGAAAATTCAAACATATTTTGCCTCATATGAAATTCTATGATTTACAGTTGGGAAAATCAAAAGACAAAAGATTGCAGTTATCAGTGGACACAGTCTGTAAAAGTAACCCTGTAACGTTAAACCTAGATCGCTACATAGAACCTCTTAAGTGTAATTATTTGCTACAAAAACCAATAGTATAAATAAATAAACATCATTTATTATAGTGAACAACATTCGTTGAGTTTTATGCTTACCTACAGTTAGCCACCACCTGAAATGCATTTGATGTGATAAGTCAATTTTACAGAATGCTAGCAAAAACTGTTTTCTGTTAGCATTCATTTCTCTGTACATTCATTTCTCTGTACAAGAAGGTGGTCAATATTTTTAACAGTGTTTTTATAAATGCCTGACCTGTATTTATTTAAGACACTCTGAGAATGATTTAAAGTATGTAAGGTATTGGCTGCTACAGACTTCAGGATCCCACCTAGAAAACTGAACTATTCATTTAAAAACACAACAGAAACAAGACAAAACACACACATCCAAACATATGCATGCGTGTGCGTGTGTGGTAATCACCATGAGATTGTAGCCTTGACTGACAGATCCTCAAAGGACGTCTGCAACAAATCTGTTGACCTTTGACCTCCCATCCAAGTTGTAAAAACCACTCTCCATTTTCCTTAAGACTTTAACAGCCTGCCAAGTGGTGTGCGCTTGTGTGTGTGTGCGTACACATGTGCAATGTGTGCGCATTTGCCTTTGTCTGTTGTGTGAGCGAGCCTTGCTTGTGTGTGAGTGTGTGGTATAACCCAGAGGTTAAAGAGCAATCTGCAGCCAATTAAGCGCTTCACTAGGAGGGCCTTGCTTCCATGAATGAGAGGAATGCTCCATGAGCTTTAGAGGGAGAGACTTGACGGAGTGCTCCAAACGCCGTGTGTGTGTGTGTGCGTGTGTGTGTGTGTGTGTGTGTGTGTGTGTGTGTGTGGAAGCCGTGTGTCACGGCTGCCATGTTTACAGTGCAGGTTTGCATGCTGGTAACAATTAAGTGTCAGAGAGCTAATGTACGGGTTTAAAAGTTCACCACATACAGGCTTTCAAACAGAAAGCTTGAAAGCAGGATGCCTGACCAAAAACCTCACAGCTAATGAGTGAATCCAGCCTTCTAAACATCTGAAATCAACAAGTACAGCAGAGAAACAAAATAGAACATTTAAAAGAGGTCCCACTATATTTTCTGTTTTTGGGAGGATGGGAGGGAGAAAGGGGAAAAATAAAGGAAACCTAAAAGAAAAGTGTGCTAATGGTGTTAAAAGAGAGAAGAAAAAAACACAACTATACGACCAGCTTACTTGAGACATATGATGCAAATCTTTTGACTATCCTTAAAAGTTTAAGGAAATAATTCAATTTAAAAAAAAAAGTAATATGATTATTTTATCATTATTATTACCACAACTTAGAAGAATGACAAAGAAGATGGAGGATATTTGGTAACCAATACTCAAGGCCGCAATGTCAGCCTAAGCCAAACACCTAGCAGCCATAATCCTTCTGACAGTGCTGTTGTTTATGAAAAGCAGACCATCACTCAGTGGAAAATATTTATCATGGTCAGACAAATCAGTATTCCAGATTTTTATGGGGAGGAATGAACGCAGTGCCCTCTGAAGCACAAAAGAAGAAGGAAAAAAAAAAAAACATTCAGACTGTAAGGATTGAGTCTGAGTCACGGACAAACTCATTCGGAAATGTATGTTTAAAATCACATGCGTTGGTTGGAGCACAACTGTGGCACACAGAGCCCTGGATCCAACCCCACTCAGAGTCTCTACTGGGGTAGAATTTTCTCCCTCAGCATTCACAGACCGAAGGACCCAGGTTCTTTCTGGGTCAAAAAATATTCACAAGTTAGCTGGAAACTCTAAATTGCCATCAGAGTCGTAATGTGAATTATCTTTAGTTGCCAAATTTATGTGCATAAACAAACTTAGTTTTAGTTTTAGTTAGGACACACACACACACACACACATATATATATATATATATATATATATATATATATATATATATATATATATATATATATATATATATATATATAAAAGCCCTGTATTTTCCGTTTAAAAAATGGAAATATCCTTATCTTGTTATACAGCTGAGTACTTCACTACTCTGGTAGTGTTCATAGTGTTCATCTGAGATGGCCTGGGGAAACAAACCATCTCTGTGGCAGCTGGTTGTTGCAAGTAACGCTCTATAGACCTGAAGGTAAGAGTCTGAACAGTTTGTGTCCAGCATGTGTGGGGTCTGCAGAGATGCTAGCTGCCTTTTCCTAATGCTAGACCATGTACAAGATAGATGGATGGACGGACAGATGTATGTGCTGCCTTCAAGACATAATTTCCAGGAACGTCCATGTTTTGTCAAAAAGACAATATAAAACAACATGCACATCTAAGAACAGAGTATAGCTACTGAGCTGTTTTCTTTACAAGAGGTTTGAGACAAAAGAAATAACTTAGCTAAAGATCTAGACCCAAAATAAGACCAGTTATTTTGTTTGATCCTTTTAAAACGTAAACATTTTTCTTAAATTTATGGTTTTCTATAAGTGGTGCAGCTGTCTAAGCATTTTATTATATTTATTTTACTCCAGTCACATATTGACAACACATGTCGATAGAAGTCTGCATGTGCCATTTTACAGTTTACAAATGTGCAAAGCAAAGCCAGTTGAACTTCTTATCATACACGAATTCAGTAAAAGCTGAAAATAATTTAACTTTTAAAGCCAGCTTGCGTTTACAGGTAAGGTTAGAGTTAATGTCGGGTACAATTTGTTTGGCAAATTGAGTGAGCTGGAAAATCCTTGAAAGGAAAACACCTGAAACATCAGGACTTGAACACGGCGCCTGACAAAACAACAGATCCACGCAGCAAATACGACTGGACGTCCCTATAAAGAGCAACGTGAAGGTAAAAGTTCACGTCACGACTGAGAAACGCATTTCCATTGATCTTCTGAAGATTTAAAACCTGCTTGTTCAACATGTTCAGGAACTCTGGCAAGTGGACAAAAAAAAAGTAAATATATGGAAAAAGTAAAGAGAAGTCAGAGGAGGAGGAGTGGAGGAAGGATGTGACGGGGGGACACTGTGGCTGATGTCCATCTTGCTCTCCTTAACCTGCCCCCCACCTGTAACTCCCTTCACCCGCCCAGGCCATCCATCAGCGGGTGAACAGAAAGGATCAGGGCCCAGAGTAATGAGCCGTAAGCCCCCTTACACGTGTTGATGTGCCACTAAATAAGATCAATTTACCTTGACTACCACTACACTGCACAGCAGTGAGTGAAGGAGAACGTGCCCTCCTCTGCTTAGAGGCATACACACACACACATGCGCACACACACACCCTGTAGTATGCCTCAGACACACTTATTGTCACACAAACCTGTGTGTGAGACTCCTTCCATGGGTTATCTGTCTCTCTGTGTGTATTCTACAGAAAGAAGATCTGTGTGTGTGTGTGTGTGTGTGTGTGTGTGCGTGTGTGTGTGTGTGTGTGTGTGTGTGTGTGTGTGCATGAATGTGCAGTGGTGATTGGGAAGGAGTGTGCCTGTGGGCAGGGAGGACAGCACGGTGATCTGGTTACTCAAGACAGACAGAAGCAATTGTTCTCAAGTTACAGAGTTTTCTCTGAGACTTGAGGGCATCACTGTCAAGTGTTGAGGCCATCAGGGAAGTCTCACTTTAGACGATTACACCCAATCTTTTTTGTGTGCATGTGTGTGTGCGTGTGTGTGAGGGAGAGGAAGAGGGAGAGAGAGAGAGAGTCCACACAGTGACCTCCACTGCTCTGTACAGGCAACAGCGAGGGCAACTTACATTCTCTGTGACTGAGTGAGTTTTTGTTTGCAAAACTTTGCAGAAAAGTTGTTGCAGCTGCTCTTCAGCTCGAAGCCAACGAAAACTGAAACTTAAAGCTGGAAAACGAGGGCCTGGGTGAAGTCAGATCAGAAGCTACAAAATAATACAAATTTATTTTTACAAATTTATTTTCAAAATGTGAAATTGAAATGATCAGCATCGGATAAGAAATGTCACATCAATGCATCTCTTATTTACTTACGTTTGCAAGATACAAATGACTCCTGACCACACAAAGTCATATGAGGCCTGATCTCTGCTGTTGGAGCTGAACTGCATGTGAAAAGTGTGTGTTTTAGTGAACATGAAGCATCATGAGACAAAGGGCCAAACTAATGAGGGACAAGAGAAGCACAGAGAAAAACATACAAGCGATACGACAAAGTAAAAAATAAAAAGTGCCACAAAGAGAAAGCCACAGGAAAGAAAGCAAAACTGCAAGAAAAGGGGACAGATTAGTGAACGCTGAACGAGGCTTTAGAAACGCTGTTGGGGTGAAAGAGAATGCCACTAATAATGAGATGTCTATTTTACCCACCAGCTCTCCGTCTCTCTCGCTGCTATGCCTGTTTTCCTCTGGCCCCCATTATCAGTGCACTTGAACCCGGGGATAACAATGAGTTCACAGAGATTGAGAAGTGCCGAGGCCTTAATTGTATGTATTTAGTCACGCAAACAGAGGCAATGGCCTGAGAACGCCTAGTTAGCCAATGACATCATTTAGCCACACAGCCACTTTAACTCAATGGGGCTGCTGTGGCGTACAGCTCTCTGTCACTTTATGCTATCCCTGCTTGTCATTGCTCTGTGTCTCTTTATCTGCCTCACACTGGGGAAACATCCAGGGAAATGCCAGTTTATGAACCATAATCAGTGGTTTTTCTTCCTCCATGTTGTCCATTTCTGGCAATCTTGCACAGACACAAAATGAGGGGTTCTCTGTTTTAAAGATGGTTTATTTTAATAGAAGACATGGAAATTCAAAATATAAATCCCAGATTCAGTGTAAAAAAAAAAAAAAAGCAGAATATTTGAGGATGAGAATTAAATTGCACTTTAATGGGTAATGTCCAGCACTTCCTTTTGAGGGAGTTTTCACACCTGGTCGTTCAGTACAGTCGGTTTGAGTCGGTTACAAAAATTTTAACATTTACTACATTTTCCACTGGTATAGTTCTCTTTTACAGTTCACTGTGTCAAAGCAACCAAACCCTTTGAAAAACCTGTTCCCCCCCTCACCAGTGGTGGCGCTGCACCAAGAACTGCAGAAAGAAATTTTAAAAAATGAAGACACTGAGCGCCAATTCCTTCTTTGTAAAATATAAACAAAAATGGAGTGGAGTCAGATTTTAGAGGTAGTAGGATTTCTCTTAAACCTTTGGTAAAACAAACAAACAAAAAACACGAGGAATTTATCAAACTCTTGTTTGCTTTAGTTGTATTTACCCAGAATGCCCTGCGCTACAGTCTGCTTTCTGCTCTTGGAGAGGTCTCCAATCCATTTGCATTCACAAATGCTTTCAAACCATGCCAGTGTTAAGATGAGCCGAACCCAGACCGAGGTTTGTAGGCAGACCAGAACTCAACCAGAGTTGGACTCACACCTCCACAAGCGAACCGGGAACAGAGTTGGATTAAAGTGGACCAAACAGGGCTGGTGTGAATGTGGATGGTTGAGAAATGATTAATTTATGTATATTCTGTTGATCAAACACATTACCCAATACTTCCAAAGGTATTTCAGTGAAAGCAGGCAGTCTTTGGTGTATTTAATACCTTCCATGGACATCCATCCATCCATCCATTTTCTTTACACCCTTGTCCCTTAGTGGGGTCGGGAGGGTTGCTGGTGCCTATCTCCAGCTAACGTTCCGGGCGAGAGGCGGGGTCACCCTGGACAGGTTGCCAGTCTGTCGCAGGGCAACACAGAGACAGACAGGACACACAACCATGCAGACACACATTCACTTCCATGGACATGTTTTCCCTTTTTAAAGCTCCACCTGCAAATGAGGACAGACTGGAAATGACCTCTGGCTCTGTGCTTGTGGACTTGGATGTCATTGCGAGCATGTCCTCATGTTTGTGTTTGTGTGTGTGTGTGTATGCATGCATGCGTGTGTACGTCTATTTGTTTGCATGCATACTTTTGTCAATCAATAGTGGCTCCTGGCAGTCACAAAGAGAAAGATGGCACTGAGATGTTAGTGTGCCTGACTTGCTAGGCACAAAGAAGGGTGTGCATGTGTGTGCATGTGCGTGTGTGTGTGTGCAGAACGGAGGGGCGCTTCTCAAGCAGGGATGTCAGCACTTGAAAAATCAATCACCATCTGGGCTTGTTTTGTCCAAAGGACAGAAGGAGGGGAGGAAAGCTCACAAACGAGCACACATGTACCTCTCGCATCTTTCATTTCACGCTAAGACAACAGAGGGTAAAACTGCACATCGGCTCCACGTCCCCCTCATGTCTCCCGCCCTTCTGTTTTAAGTGAACACTTAACTCCTCGCCTGGATCCTGCTGCTATCAAAGCAAGGGCAATTTTCTCCTCTTCCCCCCGCAACTTCTTCCTGGCCATTTTCAAATCAGGGGTTGCAGTGGTTGCATCAAAAGGCGAGGATATAATTGAAGGGGCGAAGGGTCGAGCGCTGAGGGGTGTTTTTCAGAGGAAAAGCACCGGCCACACTGGGGCCTATCGGAGCCATTAGGGCAGCCGCTATGTGAACACACCGAAACAAGGCTGGTGTGCAAGGTCACCCAAAGCAAACATGGATAAGAGGAAAGAAAAGCAAAGATTCATCTGCTTGAGTTAGCGCCTCAGGTCACTGGGTTTAGCTCCTTTTCACCAAAGCCCAGCGCTCATTTCTAGGTGCAGCTTTGACTGGCTTTCAAAACCTGCTTTTATGTCCACTTTTATATGAGAAAAGTAAGAGTTTCACACAAAGATTTTTTTTTTTCTTTTTTAATCCATACACACAACCACACCCGCACACGCCGCCCAAAAACTGAAAGCATGTGTGTACATGTGTATGAACGAGACGCAATTTTGCTGTGGTGCTGCCTCTTTTCAGCTGCACAGCTGTGTGAGAAATGCCAGTAGCAGAGGCTGCTGATGCAGCGAAAGCATTTAATACTCAACAAACAGTTATCTAAGCCCATGTCCAATAGCTAGACACCACTGTAATGTGACCTACATACTAAACGAATAAGAATGTTTTTACTTTTTTTGTTTGACAGTCAGGGGTGGGGGGGTGTGGTGAGAGGGCACAGTCGGGGTTTGGGAATAAATGTGAACAGAACACATTCAAATGTCAGAATTAAAATGGTAAAATATTGCTTTTTGCCCCTCTCGCCGTGCCTCCTTCACTTCCAATCTTCTTCTCGTTCAAAGCAACAGAGAAAGTATTGAGAAGGTAATGGAACATATTGTGCTCTTCCCCGAATTAAGCATCTCATCTTTGTCACTTTTTAAGACTGGCAGGAATTTTCTTTTCTTTTCATCTTTAAGAGATAACAATTATTTAGACTGCATCAAACAAGGTCGCTTTTAATTGGTGTCATGAAGGTCTAAGTTGGAGGGATGCTGTGGTCTCGTTTTATGAACGAAATATTAAGAAACTGTTTATTTTACATTCGCTAACTGAACACAATTTAAATGCTGAAGAAGTTCTCCGATTTATAAATAATTTGGGAAAACGTGAAGTTCAGAGAAGTTCAGTCGATTGGGTCCCTTCAGGTCTTAGTTCTGATCCATGATGATCTGGTATTTTGTATTTTTATCTTTTTATTATCTTTTATGTTCTTTGATAATCATTATTCTTTTTTTATCTTTTTATTATCTTTTCTTTCTTTGTTTGATAAAACTTATTCTGCTCAATGTATTATGCAAATTGAACATGCTGCATGCGCATGCAGATCACGTGAACAGGGCGTGCTTGGCTCTGGTTGACTTGGGTTGGTCTCTGATTGGTCTGCTGGTTCACGCTCTCAGCCCATGATTGGCTCATGGTCGGAGAGCGGCTACCTCTGAGTGGATGGCTCGCCTGCAAGGATGGAGATGGCCACTCCCCCTTTGCACGCCGGCGTCCCTTTGTTTAAGAGATAAAATACGAAAAAAGCCCGCGGTTTGAGTCAGAGTCTGCTGTGGATCGCGTCCGATTCCGAATGCCCAGCTACGTTGATGCTACTGCTTATCTCTAGGCCGAAGGCTCTCCGGCCAAGTTTCACGAGGTAAGCGCTGGTAACTTGAATGAATCGAGCATCACGTGTTTAGTCATAGAGTGTTTTGTACTGTATTCTGTGGGGAATAAATCGAGCATATTTGTTCTAGCAGTAACAGTGTTTGATGCATGTTATTTTGCTGTATTCTGTGGGGAAATAAATCGAGCACATTTAATTCTAGCAGAAACAGCGTTTGGTTTCGTTATTGCCGCCGATCTCCTTCGACCCTGATTTAAAATTTCATAAAACACATGATCTACACATGTTCTATCAATATCAAACGGGAAGGTCATAGTTGATCCACAGCTGTCACGCCTCTGTTCCTCCTCAAAGGGTAATCACAGACATCAACATCAAGTGACCACCTTCTCTGAGAAGTCAAATGCTTTCTAGAACCAGATCCAAAATCACAACTTCCTGAGAATGGAGCACAAATGGATTTCAACAGAGAGTGAGAGGACATTTGTACTGATACAGAATTTCGCAGTTTATATGACAATTGGTCCTGCGGTCCCAGTGTTTGTTAGGGTTCATTCCCACCAGCCCTGTTTAGTCTGCTTGAATTTTACTCTACTTTGTTTGCCTAGAAAGTCCAGTTGATTCGGGGAGGCGTGAATGCGTAATTAAACTCTATTCAAGTACGGACTAAAAAAAAGCAAACTCTGGTCCGCCTACAAACCTACAGGTCCTTGTTCATTTTAAATGAGTGATGATGGTGGAATGAATATGTGAACGCCAATCGGACTGGAGAGCACTCTGAAAGGAGGAACCGAACTATAGCACATGACATGCTGGGAAACTATAACTAAAGCAAACTTGCATGTCTAGAACTAGTGGGGCTCATGGTCTTTCACCAAATACAAAAGTAAAATCCTACAACTATTAAAATCTGATGCCACTTCATATTTTTACATTGTGTGAAGAAGGAAGTTACACTCAGTGTGTTTTTCAGAGGTTGTCTTGTTGCTTCCTTCAGTGGTTCTTGGTGCAGCGCCACCATAAGGCAGGGGGTGAACAAGTTTTTCAAAGGGTTTGGATCGTTTGACACAATCATTTGGAGAGTGACAGAGACTCAAACCAGTTGAAAATGGAAGAAATGTACAATTTTGGTCCTCAATCGAATCAAGTCTACCGTACTATCCGGTGTGAGAAAACCTTAACAGACCTCTGATGTTAACAGGAGCCAACATGACCAGTTTACTTTTGATTAAACGAATAAGGACGGATGATCTTTGATATAATTTTTATCACAATTTATAGTTTAAATTGTGATAATCTATCACAATTTACTGACCAATCAGGGTGCTTTTTATCACACAAACATGCATTCCTGTCCTAGTAAGTAGATCACGAAGGATTTTGCAGCTCAGAGATTTTCCCAATGACTCTTCAACATGTAGTAGACGACACTGGAGTCAAACCACCCAGATGAATATTGAGTTACAGTCTGTTCCATCTTGGAACCAGGATAAAGATAATCTGTGGTGTGTTTCGAAGATTGAACAATAAGTGTATTCTAGATAAATGTATGATTCAACCACAAGGGCTCAAACAAAACCATAAAGTCACTTTTGAAATACAAAAATCAAGTTCTGATGCCCCCAGTCACGTCAAATCCAAGTTGACCTATTTTTAGAGCACTTTCTGAATAAATAACAGACTGGTAAGGATAAGGCTACTAACAGATGACAAGGGTCCACCCTTTCTAACTGTGATATCTCTACCTTAACCTTAACTGATGTTAACCATCAGTTAAGGTTTTGTCAGAGTATGAATATTCTCATTATTGCTGATCAAGGTGCCATCTGGATTTAGGACACAGTCTTTGCAGAATTCCAGATATCCACTATGAAAGGGTGTGACAGGTTTGGTTCCTCTCTCAACTTAGCAATTGATGAATGAATAAAAAGTGAACACACTCGAAGACACAACTACACACAGCAGTCAATCCTCCTGGCCACGTCAAGTGAGCAGGTGTCCTTAGTAATGCACCATTGCTCACTTGGATAGCTGTGTCTCAGGAAAGAGGGTGAAAACAGGAGGGGAAAAAGATGAAATAAATAAAGCACAATTAGAGGAAAAGAATGAGGCATGTCTTCCTTTAAAAAAATAACATCGCAGTTGCATATTCTTTCTTTATGTGGTCTTCTCTCTGTTCGCTGTGAGATTCGGTGACAAACATGAGGTCATGTCACCAAAACAGGGGATGTGGATCAGCCTGACCGTCACAATAAAACAGCGAAGCTCATTTGAATGCACCTAATTTCTCAGCATGACGATACTGGAACAGAACTCCTACACTCGTTATTTTTGGGGGATGATCAAAAACAGAGATTGCACCAGGAAGACCGGCCGCGAGCCCAGCTGAGGAGAAACAGAGCAGGAAAAGATGTTACTTAGTAAAGACCATGCCTTTAACCCCCCGCTGTGCAGCAGCTACATGGTACATAAATAACCATCATGAATCAGACTGTTTGGTCTCACCCCGCCATTTCTCAAACAAGATCCAGTTCCCATTTCGCCACAGTGGTGGCAAGGTTTCAATGACACGTTTTTAAAATACAGAAAAAGAAAAATGTTGCATACATCCAATGTTTTGTCTTGTTCAAATATATATAAATAAAAAAAATCATTGACTGATGTGTTTGAAGAGACAGATTGGGTTTTGTTAAGAAAAAAGAGTTTGTAGAAACTCAATATGCTACCTACATTATTAACTTTTTCCATTTCTTCACTTTATAAAAATACAGATTAGTTGTTTTTGTCATCAGAAGCAGAACAAAAATAAAAAAAAAATAAAAATAAGAAACAGACCACAATTGGAATATAGTTCAGACACATACTAACCATAATCACATTTCCATTAAATTATTAATTGCATGGAAGATTATGGTTGTTTACAACTGAGACAATTACAAAAACAGCTCAACATACTAGAAAATGGTAAAATATGTTTATCTAATTTAAAAGGTGAAATTCACATGTCTAATAGATTCAATACATGCAGAGTGATCTATCTAAAGTGTTTGTTTCTGTTCATTTTGGTGATGATGCCTCACAGCTAATGA
>NW_015114171.1:145689-158520 GCF_001443285.1 Poecilia latipinna | reverse complement strand
CGTTACTGAAATTATATTTCAAAGATTTCTCTGCTTTAATGTTAAGAAAAGTCAAGTTTGACAATTATTATAATAATCGATTAAGCTCTAAGTGTGTGTGTGTGTGTGTGTGTGTGACAGACACGTACGATGTGCAGGAAGTCCAGAGCGGTGGCGGTGTGCAGGTCCCAGTCCAGTTTGTCCAGGATGAGTCTCTCCATCCTCAGGATCTCCGACGGAGAGCAGCCGCAGTTACTGGAGGCAGCCAGCTCCTTCAGAGAGGGAACACACTGAGACACACACACACACACACACACACACACACACGGTGAGCCTCTCCCTGCCGTTCCCCCAGCGGCGCTGCCCCCCGGTGCTGAAGGTTTTACCTCGTCCTCCTCGCAGGTCTTGGCAGCCAGGAAGAAGCAGGCGACGGCGATGCAGCGCAGGTACTTCGGACGGACCTGAGAACCGATAATCAATCAATCGATGGAAGGAAAACACATGAAACTAGAGTTTTTGAGCTGAATTATTAAGTTAAATGTATTTATTGCTGATATAGTTTTGATTGTTCTGGTTGTTTTGTCCGGTACCTTGATGGGAGCCAGGAAGCGGTCCAGGATGCTAACGGCTAACACCAGGGTCTCCGGGTAGAGCTGCAGCCGGCCGTGGAGCTCCGTCAGCCAGCGGACCGCCTCGTCCCGCTGCGCCGGGGAGACGTCTGCATCCTGAAACCACACGACAGGTTACCATGACGACGGCCAGGCTGCAAACTTTCCCACTTTGGAGATTTAAAATACAAATGAACCGAAAAGACGACATTTAAACTCACTATTATATGATCTGAGTTATTATATTATTAATAAAGTTTTTTATGGTGTTTTACATTATAGAGCAGGGAAAGAGTAAAATAAAATATAATTTAATTTTATGTTTCACCCAAGTCTGAAAAAAATCAGTAATTTAACAAAAAGATTTTAAAAACTTGGTTTAACATATAAAATATAAGATCAATAGGGAATAATACGTTTTAAAAATTAAATAAAAAAAATGTTCTCACCAAGTTTTCTGACATTTTGCAAATGGAAATAATTTTGCTAATTTTACCTAAAACAAGAAAAGTTTAGATTCAACTTCAGACATTAAATAATTTTAAACCTTTTTATCAGGTGTATGAATATATCTGGTTTCAACTGTTCATGTCAAAATTTATCTTTTTCATCAAACGTTACGTTATGTACAAACCTTAAAAACAACTCATTGAAATTCAAGGATTTTCAAGAACTTTTAAGGATTTCAAGTATGAAGCCTTCCTGTGGGGTCAGAAGGTCAAATGAACCAGACAGAAACTTTAACTTAATTTCTTTACTGACGGACGTAAACAAAGAGCGAGACCTGGAGGCGCAGAAGAAGAGTTAAAACAGGGGTGTTCAAAGTGTGGCTCGGGGGCCGTTTGTGGTTCATTGAAATGATTTTGTTCGGCCCTTCGTCACAAATAAAAAATGGTGAAAATTTGGCCAAGAAAACACAAAACAGTTGAGAACCCAAAAAGTAGGAAATGTTTTCTTTTATCTTCTTAAAGCAACAGTGAAGGCCTTTTTATGTTTGGATCTGAAGTAGACATACAAACTTCTTTTTTTATTTTTGTTTTTGAGCAGGTAAGACCAGATAAATTACAGTGAACTAAGTTTTCATTTTGAATTTAACAACTTTGGTTTGGCAGCAGTAGTTGAGTTAAGGCGTGTCCAGGATCTGACAAAACGTCTGAAACAAACAGGTGACGACACAAAGCGCAGACAGGGTGAGACCAGCTGATTGAGCTGCAACACACACACACACACACACGCACACACACACACACACACACCCTGTCAGCTGGTTTGTTCTGTGACTCAGTGTTTCTGCTGCTTCCTGAATGTGTGTCACGTCTGAAAACTGCAGGTTTTATTTCTGTCTTTTGTGAAACGTTGAGTCGAAACGCCACCCAGACTCACGTGACCATGGCAACCGAGCAATTCGTCAACAGTTTAACAATCATTTCGCAACTTTAACCTCACGGTTTGGAAACACGTCACACCTCAAGGAGACTGAAGAAAATAAAACACATTTTAAAGGATATGATTCTCTGTAGTTGGTTGGTTTTTCATAAACCGGTGAATGAATAGATGGTATTTATGGTATTTATGGTATTTAATAATTAGAAGGTAGGTTGGAATGTTGGTTGTGTTTTGCTTTCGATTCCTAAACAAACTATTTAAAAAGCATTTAAAAGAAACAGCAGCCATTTACTAAAAACAGCTGCACAACCAGGATGACTCAAATAGATAAAACACAAGAAATAAAATACAAGAAAACGGAGAGAAGAAAATCTAAATAAAATGATTCCCTCCCATCCGTTCCTCCATTTCTGATCCAAATAAATCTAACAAATTCACAAGCTTGTTAATTATTAAACTCGAGAGAATTAATTTTAATCAACACATTAAAAATTTAACACAATTAATTTAATTTTTTTTTACTTTTGTAAAAGTTTTGGCGGAACCTTTTTATTTGCACGTTTCTGGTAAACCCGTAAATCTGACGCACAAGCGACATCCGCTAACAACAATGATGGAAAAAACTTCTCAGTTTTAATTTCTGCTTCTAAAAACGATCTGATTGGTTCCCAGAAAAGACTACTGCTGTGTTCAAGTTGTGCTAAAAGGAGTTAGCCTATCAGTGAAGCTATGCTAGCCTAGAATAGCAATAATAGGGTTAGGCTATGCTAGCCCAAAATAGCCTCTCAATGCTAACGGTATAGCAGCTAATGCAACCCATAAATGTTTTAGTGTTTTATTCAGAACCTGAACAACAAACTGCAGGTTTGGACTTTAGCATTTTCAGAGTTTAGTGTCTCTGGAAAAGTTAATAAAGTTAAATGTGTTTACAGAGACGTTTTCCATATCAGAACTTATTCTGAAAACAATGTAAAAACATTTTAAAGAAACTGATGAAGATGTTTAGATTTTTCTTTCTAATGTGAGTTAATAAAACGTTGCCTGGGAGACGCTGCTGCCTCCATTTCTCCTTTAGTCTAAAACAACAAACAGAAACTTTGACCAAAGTTGACTTTGACCTCATATGGATGCATCTGCATGTATATGACACAGAGTTTCGACGCTTCCTACTTGTGTCATTTTACGGTTTCATAACTGAAAGGGAAGAAAAAGCAGAAATGAGTTTGTTTTTGACGTCGTTCAGGTTTTTCCCTGAAAACCAACTGAAATCAGTGACGTAAAAATCCCAAAATGAAGCAGAAACATCCGAAGTTCATCCAGTTTCCACAGTGGGAAATCCCTGACTGGTTTGAGACCCAGTAACCACATTTAAATAAAATTTACTTTTTGAAAAAAATGTACTGTTGGAGTATTTCTACTACGCTGTAGTAAAAATTCAGTTTTATTATGAAGTATTTCTGCTCTTACTTGAGTAAAAACTGGATTTTCTTCCCACTGAATGAAAAACAAACATGTTTTAACCAGAAACTCACCTGCAGGTTAGTTAAAGTTATTTAGTGAAAGAAACTGATTTGGAAAAATTCATTTTGCCTTATTTTGTTACGTATATGAATTATTGTCATTTTGTTCCTTAAAATAAAAAAAATTTCTACTGAACTTTATTTTTTGGTCCGTCTGATGACGTAATTTTAAAATATTAAATGATTGATAACTTAATCAGTCACTCAGTAAACTTTTTACCAAATATGTTTTTACTCTTACTTGAGTAATTTCTTGGACGACATAAAAATGTTTTGTTTTATGTGACTAGAAGTTTTTCATCAAATTTAAGGAGTTTTTAAATAAAACAAGCTCAGATTTCTAGCTGAAAATGTACTCGTAAGTTGTTTTTGTGTTATTTCTGGAGGTATTCTCTCTAGAAACGTGTTAGCATGTATAGTTTCTGCAGTTTTTCGCCGGTCCTGACCTGGGAGGTTTGCTTCTTGGCCACGTAGCCCCTCCACGTCTGGGCTTCCCTAGAGGCGGCCTTCTCCAGGAGAAAAGACAGCCTCTGGCGTCCCCAGGGTTGGGCGAACTTCATCCTGGCCTCCCCGGGTCGAGCCGACCTCCCCACTGGATACAGCTACCCGCGCACACACACACACACACACACACACACGCAGCTCAGCTTCATATAAACACAACGTGTGTTTTTATGCAAACGCTTTCAAAGTGCCTGCTTTATCATTTAATTAAAGGTTTTCATTTTAAAACCCAACAAGTTTCAGCTTTTAGTTGGTTTATTTAACAACAAACCGTCGAGTTCTGTTGGTTTAAAGGGACAGTATCATTTAAAACCGATTATTTATTTATTTTAGCCTTCCATCATGTTATAATTTTATTCCCTGGAGTGTTCCTTTGATTCTTTCACATATGTTTGAAGAATCCTTCAATCTCCATGGCAACCATTCAGCTGTGCAAAACGCCTGGGTGGGCCTAGCCCCGCCTTCTAAACTCAGCTCCTTCAGACTAGCCAGCAGCAATTAGCAAACACCTGCTGAGCTCATTATACGAGCTGCTTCTCAGTGAAACGCTGGTAAAAATGATTTGTTTAAGGGTTAATAAAGGCAGAGTTTCAGAGAGAGCAGGAGCTTCTTAAAGAGACAGACGTCCAATTTTAAGACGCTGAATTACTAAGTTAAATATCTTTTAAGTCATATTTGATGTATGTGGCATTTCTAAAACAATCGAAGGAAACAGTTTTACATATGACTGCCCCATTCATTTTCGGAAATTGTCAATCTGCTGATATTTACATGTGAAGCCAAACTTACTTGCCTCCATAAAGCTCTGAAAATCAGCCAATGTCCCCATTTGCTCTTGATAATTTCAGACAAAAAAAAAAATCCAACATTGGAATTGCCAGGTCAGGATCTTTAAAGATTGGTGATCGGACAGAAAATTGTAATTAGTGCACCTCTAAATCAAACTGATTTGAAAATATAAGGCTGTGCTTTTGTTACTCAAGTAATGGCTGTTAACATGACATCCTAGACTGGTGACGTTTTCAATGGGAAACATCAAATGTTATGATAATTTTGACCTAAATATCTAATAAAATTAATAAATTAACCAGAAAAATGGGTAAAACATTAATTACAAAACATTGATGAGGTTGAAGGGCAAAATCTAAAATGTTTAAATATGAAATTTCTGAGATTTTTATATTTTTTCCTTCCAGAGGCTTCAATGTAAGAAATTAAGTTTTTGAAAATCTGACACATCGCTGTGCTAAAGTTAAATTCATTTCAACATCTGATGCCATCATAGTTGAAAAAAAAAGGTAATTTGTAAAATTATTCTTCAAATTTTGCTACTTTATAACCGCAAGCTTCAATTTACTTAACTGCTGTTTAACTGATACTTGCATAAAGACACAGATCAATAATTTAAATCAGTTTTTGCTGACATACAGCTACAAAATGTTCATTATTTCAAAACATCTAAAGCTCAGTCAGACTGGATAGAAAGCATGTGTGAAGATCAATTTTCCTTTCGGTCTGGACTTTGACTAGATCATTCTAAGACTTGATCTAAATCATCCTATAATATCCTTGGATGGATAATTGATCAAAAGGGTTGGATTTTGTCAACAAAAACGTAATAATTTTAGTTGCTAATTTTAAACAAAGCTTTAGAAACAGAGCTTGCTGACAGGTTGGAAAACACCTGGACGGTCCGACAGAAATTAGGGAAATTTCCAGAACTCAGAAGACAGGTGCATTTGAAAATGAAACGAACTACTTTCTGGAATGCAGCTAATTTCACAGCGCAGCTAGCAGCTTGATGGCTAACGTCACGGACAACAAAAAGAAGATTTATTGTTTAAATATATTCTAGAAACAAAACTCAGAGCTTTCCGTTGGGGTGAAATAAAGGCGATTGGTTGCTGTGTTGCAGTAATAAACACTAACACCACCACAGGGACATTTAAATGCCTGAGTCAGCGCCAGGAAGTAGACGGAGCCCGGCGTCTTACCTCCCCTGCGAAGCGGAGAAAACCACAGTTGGGTTTCATCCGGTCCTCTCGATCCAAGCAGGAAGAAAGACGGGTGGAATCGAGGACCCGTGCTCCGGTTTAGTCGTCCATTGTGAGTTTTGAGGGTAGAGGGGTTGATATATAAATATATAAAAAAAAAAATAAGAACGGAATATAGACGGGATACGTCTACTTCCGAGGAGGGGACTGGGAGGAGAGAGAGGGAGGGATGAAACCCCGCCCACCTACGGCCAGAGCTAACGCGAGAAACAATCGCACCTTCTGTTTCTAGTTCATTGTTATGTAACGATTCCACTGTAAATAAGGCGTTACATTTGTACAAATAAAGATTTTACCTTCTGTTTCACACGCTCACAGCGCAAAGACTCTAAATATAGACATAGAGAGCAGATAAAAAGAACAAATATGTACATATATGTACGCAGGTCAGAATGGTGGAAAAGTACTTTTGTTGTTCCATAACAGAGTGTTTTTGTTTGTGGAACAAAAACAGTCAAAAATACTCGTGATTCAAGAAAATAATAATAAAAACAATTAAATAAAACAAAACAAAAATAGTTCAGTTATTTTCTTTATTAGTTTTTCAAATGTTAGTTTATTTTTATTTTTTTTATAGGAAACAGATGCTATTCATCCAAAACTTTAAGATTTTGCAGGTTTTCTGTATCAAAACCGACATTTCGTTTTCAAATTCATTTGGATTCAGTTGCACAAATTTATTCTCAGTTATAAGAACAGGATTTCTTTCAAAATGCTTCCTATATTTAACCAAGTTCTATAAATTAACTAACAGCTGATTTGGTTGCAGCAAAATCGGCTTTTCAGTAAAACCTCTAGATAGATGTGGGTCTACTAATTATAAAGTATTTGTTATAAATAAACAAACACTTTGTGTTGTATTTAACGTTTTATTTAAGTATTTAAGAATATTTGGTAATAAGTTGATAGGCTTCTTCATAATTGCTGCAACACAAACATCTACAGAAGATCTTTCCTACCCACAGCTATCAACTTCTAATTTATTGATCCCAGTGGGAAATTAAATGTCCTTGTGACTCAAAAACTCAATTTCTATCTGAGATTATTAAAGTGTTTTCAATTGAACTGAATTAAATAGGGTGTGTTTCACTTTAATTAGCTTGTAAGGCTCTTCTAACATTTTAACCTTAAACTAATTACCTATTTTTACATAAGTCAGCTTTATCAGAGCCCGAAAGAAGTCAATAAGTGTTTCAGCTGATTACAGACGTTGTTTTTTAGATTAATACCAAGTTTGGTTGATAACAGTTGTTAAAAAGCTGTCAAATACAACTACGTAATGTCCAGATTACGTCAGGAGCATTCATTTCCCTAGACCAATCAGAATGTAGAATTTTGGGCGGACTATTTGAAAACAACAAGTTGCCGGTTGCTGATTGGGTAATGGAAAAGTCAGTCACAGGGGGTGCGTCTAGCCGAAGACCTTTTAGATTTCAGTCACTCTTAATATTTCTCAACAGATGATACACCTAGAGGAAATATATGGATATATTAGATCGAAGTAAAGTGAAAAATCTTAGTAAAATGTTCGTTGCAACCGTTGATTTATGCGATTAGTCCTTAAAAGGAGGCGGTTGCTAACGTCAACCAAGGCTGTGATTGGTTGTTGCGGTTTTGCTAGGACACGTGGGCGGGGCTTGTCTGAACATCAACAAAAGAGAGGAAAGAGAAAGGAGGAGTAGAAAAGAGGAGAGAAGACTGGAAGGAATAAACGACAACAGACGATAGATATGTGGCTTTAACCAGCAATAACAGGTAGGAGAACTGTTTTAAAGTGTTTTCCAGCTTTTAACTCGTCCTGACACCGAGTTGTTACGGGAAAATATTCCGCTTAGATTCCATTTTAGCAAAGGAAAAAACCACAGGAAGAATAAATAGCCAACAATTGTCTTTTAGCTACAGATATTTTACCGATAATATAAATATATTAATACTGTTCAAACGTTACCAAGCTTTAGTTATGCCGTTATTCCTATAACCGAAAATAAAGGCGACGAAGATAGTTTCCGATTCGGAGCCTCAGTAAAGGACTATTCCGCAGCGTTTTTCAAATCTGCAGCATTTTATTGTTTTATTGTTGTGTGTTTTTTTTTTTTTTTTTACATCGGCTCTAGTTTACAATATAAAACTGATCGATTACTTTATGATGAACAGAAATCAAAATTAAAAAAACAAAACAATTTAAAACAGCCTCTCTGACCCGTTAAATCTTCGTTGTGTCTGTGAATAAACAAACAAAAACCCAGCTTCAGTTTTAATGTCTGTAAACTCAAAGCCAGACCACATCCAGCCTCAGAGTTTAACACTTTCAGTCTGGTTTAAATTGAAATTATGTTCCTTAAAATACAATTTATAACCTGTGAAACCTTTGTTCTGCTCGTGAAATACAAATTAATTTTGAACAGTAAATTACTCTTAATCTAATCTCTCTTATTTTGCAGTTAAATAAATTTATAAAAAATATAAACACAGAGCTGTGAAACATTAAATTATGATGCAATTTTTTCTACTTTTTGTGGTCTCGGTAGCAGAAAATTAAATAATGAAGGTTTCCTGGACCACCACAGAACAATTTGATGTGTTATTAGTCAAGAATATAATTTAAAAGATCTCATTTCATCACATTTTTCTGAATTTGAAGCCAGCAAATCTTAAATCTTTTTGAAAAAGATTGAAATCTCCTTTTTACTTTATATGTTTACGTGACCGAACCGGAAGCCAACTTCACCGTCGTTCATCTGGAATCTTGACATACATTGTCCTATTTCCAAATATTAAAGGATATTTTTCCACATTTTCTTTCAGATTCCTGATAAATGTGATAATGAACTAAAATGTGTGATTGTGGCTGTTTTAGAAGGAGAGGATGTGGTTATATATGTTAAAAGCGGTTCCCCTCCCCCCGCTCCGATCAGAGGATTTAAAAACGCAAACAAACGGTTCGAGCTCAGTTCGACGGTAACGGTCCACTTTAACGACCCAAACCCGGCAGGTTCGGGTTTAAATGCGGTGTTTTCTGGTTAAATTAGAGGGGGAAACGTCTAAAAAATGTAGATTTCTGTTTGTGGGTCAAACTGAGAGGCGTCTACCGGAGGAAACCTGACACCGGAGCCCAGCTCCAGCTGGGGGAAGTGGGCCGGGTTCGGGCTCCCTGCCGGGGCCAAGAGGCCGATCAGTGACAGGGTTACATCACAGCACAGCCCCGGAACACAAACCGGGTTCTACCCGAACCTGAAGCCTTACAAGGAGGTCAGAAATAGTTTACGATTGGAGATCTGAAAAGTGCGGAGTGCTTTTTTGTTTTTAGGAATCCAGTTTTACATAATGAATGCAGGGGAAATCACAAATTATGAAACACAGTGTCATTGTATGGCAATATAGACTTACATTTTAAACAGCATATTTTGTGGTACTATTGTAAAATCAATAAAAGTGACAATAAAACCTAAGTATTACTAATTTTTTAGCTAATATTATGGCTGTGACTGTGTGTTACAGCAGTTATAGCTCCACAAACACAAATACTGTTGTAGGAAAACATTCCTATTGTAGTACTTTTTTAGAACAGTCACACAAAAAAGTGTGATTAGTACCAATAAACCACAAACAGTAACAACATTTAATCATATTTTCAAATTTATTGACACTTTCTTAGAACAAAAAAATAACAATACAGATAGTTTTGACTTCTTTTAAACATCACTATTTAGGATTTATCATGTCTGATTAATTAAAATTGTCATGATGAACCATACGATGAATGGGACTCTTTAGTTTTTTCCAGTAGCTACAGGGAAGCTACTATGCTAGGCTAGGCTAAAGGTTAAATTATCTTCTCTGTTCCTTGCAGTGTCTGAACTGTGGTGGGAAAACAAACCGTGAACATGGATGCCGTGCGGCTGATGAAGGAGCTGAGGGTGAATTATGAGCAGGAGGCGGACTTTCTGCCCAGAGAGACGGGCCTGAACCTCATCGTTTCTGCCCAGCAGGTGAGAAACGCGTCCGTCCGGTAAAGTCCAAAGAAACTCTGCTGTGAGATTTTCTAAACTGTCTTTGCCCCCCAGAGCGGCGGCCAGATCACAGCCAGGAGCCGGGATGTGACCGTGGAGGATCTGTGGAGCCTGACCAGCTTCTTCGGCTACAGCACCCAGAGCTTCGTCCAAGCCGTCAGCCTGCTGGACAGATTCCTGGCCATGATGAGGGTACGACCGAACGCCTCCAGTCCAGAAAATTACTGTGAAAATCTTTAAACTGTGGATACAAGCATTAGCATTAGCATGCTCAATCCTCTGGTCACGTGTTTTTCATATTAGCCACTTGAATTTCAGGGTGACGGCCATTTTTTGACCCTGTTTTGACCAGTTATTGTCATGAAATCTTAATTTCCAGGACTTGGATGAACATTTTGTCACATCATAAGTTTTTGACGTTGCTCATCCTGTTCATATAACTTTAAAATAACAACATGCAGCAAAACTTTGGAGTTTACGTGTCTCTCAGAAGTCAAAAACTGGAAGGAGATGAAAATGTACGACAGAGAAAGATCGTCTTACTGGTCAGCTTTAGCTTCCGCAAGTTTTAAAATTTTTTTTACGTGTTTAGCAATTTAGTTTTAGCTTCCGATCACTTTTTAATGTGTTTGACAGTTTAATGTTAGCTTCCAGTAAGTTTTTTTTAACATGATTAGCATTAGCTTTCTCTAATTCTTTTATGTTTATGATTAGCATAGCAAAGATTCTTGCTAAGTGAATTAGCTGTCAGGGAACCTAACTTTTTGGCTAGCTGTGCCCACCACTTGCAATAACTACGGCTGATTTTAGTTCAAACAGATTTTTCACTACAACCATGGCGGCCATTTTGAAAAATGTCCATTAGAAAAAGGAAACACAAGATGACAATCATCTATGACAGATATTCTCAAATTTAGTACAAAAATTTGTTTTCCTTGACAACCATGGCGGCCATCTTGAATTAGTGGCTAATGGTGTTTTCCCTGCATCGACGTGTGAAAGATTTTTCTGAATGTTCTTCAGGTCCAGCCCAAACACCTGTCCTGCGTCAGCCTCAGCTGCCTCCACCTGGCGGCCAGAGTGACGGAGGCGGAGTGCGACCTGACGCCGGCCGACGAGCTCATCCGCATCGGCCAGTGCCGCTTCACCGTGTCCGACCTCGGCCGCATGGAGAAGATCGTCGCAGAGAAGCTGCGCTTCAAATCCAAAGCTGTGACCGCCTTAACCTTCCTGCAGCTGTACCACCAGATCACGCTCACGCACGCCACCTACAGGTGAGGCGCAGACTGCAATCACAACCGTTTCAGTCATCAGCTATTCTGACGATTAATCGGTTATTCTGATGATTAATCGGTTATTCTGATGATTAATCAAATGGGGAAATGGTCACATCCTGAAGATTTTTCATTTAATCACTTCAGCCTTTTTCTGCAATATTAGAAATGCGTTGAAAGATGCAGATAAAGAATTAACCAAGTCAGAATCAGCTACAGCCTCCATAAAAGCCTCATCGGTGCGTCAGTGCCGGGTTCGGGTCGGAGCTGCTCCCTGTTTGCTGCAGAGGGTAAAGCAGGGCAGCCGGCGCTGATAAGGCTGGCCGGCCGTCTGCAGCCGCTTACGCAACGCGGCTGCTTCCAGGCTGCAGGGGTTGAACACAAAGTTCAGCTCCAGCTGGATTACACTGTCAGCTTGTTGACAGATTACCTGAGAAGAAACATAAAAATGTCCAGATTTCTTCTGGAGTCGGTTTATTGCATGAATTTCACCTCCGAAAGTCGAATCAGCTGTGAGGAAAATCACCAGGTTTAGATCTGATATGGTAACGAATGTTTCTGAAGTTATCACGACTAGATGACAGTACTGTCGCTTTGAGACCATTTTTTGGATAATATAATGGAAGAACACATTCAGGAAAATCAAACTTTAAATTCTAATGAATGTTTTAACCTGAACTTGGGCTGTAAAATGTTGAAGGTTCATTAGAACAACATCAGTTAAAAAAAGGGAAATTGGTGCTTAATTGATTTCAATTTTTGGGAAATTCATCCTGGGGCTGAAAAACTGCAAAGTTGTTTTTCTCATGTGGTTGAAGGTTTGTGCATCTTTAGGTGCCAGATGTGCAGAAATCTCGTCTTCAGCAGCAGAAAGTCGTCGTGACTCTGATGTGGTTTGGTTGTTTTGTTAACAGGAAGGAGACGCTGAGCCTGGAGAAGCTGGAAGCTCAGCTGAAAGCCTGTCTGTGCCGGATCTCCTTCTCCAAAGCGAAGGTAGGACGAACCGTCGGTCCCGCCGAGCCCCTCTGGGTCTGACCGCACCGAGGTTCTGATCCAGTCCGTCTGTCTGTCCCTGCAGCCGTCCGTCCTGGCCCTGGCTCTCCTCAGGCAGGAGATGAAGAGCATCCAGTCAGACGACATGCTGGAGATCGCCTTCCACATCCAGAGACACCTGAAGGTACGTCCAGGAAACGAGCCGACCGGGACTTTCCTCCTGATGAGTCAGGAGTTCTTCTGTTTATCAGAAAATCCTGGGTTTTATTATTCCTCAGGGATCGGTGACCAATCGATCGTCTTATAGTTTATATGTTAGTGAAACTGGAGGATTTATTTGTGTTAAATGTGTATTTTGTAGTGAGATCAGTCAGAAAACATTACAGAACATGATGTGATCGTGTTCTGCAGCAGGTACAGGTAAACTAAGACATAAAACTTTAACTGCAGCCATAAATGATGTTTATGTAACGTTAAAGTGAAACTGGCTGGCAGCAGAGTTC
>NW_015114171.1:123152-141905 GCF_001443285.1 Poecilia latipinna | reverse complement strand
CAGCAGCAGGTCCGCCTGCAGGCTCTGAGCTGCAGCAGCAGCAGGTCCGCCTGCAGGCTCTGAGCTGCAGCAGCAGCAGGTCCGCCTGCAGGCTCTGAGCTGCAGCAGCAGCAGCAGCAGGTCCGCCTGCAGGCTCTGAGCTGCAGCAGCTGCAGCAGCAGCTCTGCCTGCAGGCTCTGAGCTGCAGGTCGGGTTTTAACCTGCTGACCCGAACAAAACGGCCCGTTTCCGTTTACAGCTCTTCAGGAAAGCCTCGGCTTTGACCGACCGTTTAACCCGCTGTCTCGGTTTCAGATTCCCGACACGGAGCTGCAGCGGTGGAGCGAGCGGGTGGCCCGCTGCCTGTCGGACTACGCCTCGCCCAAGTGCTGCAAGCCCAACCACCGGAAGCTGCAGTGGATCGTGTCCCGGCGGACCGCGCAGAACCTGCACAGCCACCGCAGCGTGCCGGAGCTGCCCACCATCCCAGAGGGCTGCTGGGACGAGAGCGAGAGGTGAGAGAAGCCAGGGATTACTTTAAACTGGTCGGCCCGGACCGTTATGCATCCGGGTGGAAACACCGTCACTCTCACCTCCATCAATGAGCCGCTGATTAACGCTAAGCGCCGTTAGCAGCTGTGGAGGGAGACGGCTCGCTGCGTAACCCGTAAAACGGAGCTGGGTTTCACGAATGTCACGTCCTCCTGCTGGAAACATTGAAGTTTAAATCGGTTCTAAAAAAATAATAATAATAATCCAACCCAACCAAGTCCATAAACATGTCGGAACCGAATAAAGCCCGGTTAGTCAGCCCGAAGAGTAAACTATGTTATTTTTTGCTCTCTGCTGGTTTTTAGTGTAATTTCCCCCGTTTTTAACTTTTAATGTTTTTCCATTTCGTCGCTCGTTGTTTGAGAAGAATCACATGACATAAAAAAAATCAGAAATACCTAGTTTATGAAATTAGGTAAAAAATCTTCAGACTTCAGGTGAAGGGACTATAAAGTTCAATGTTTACTAATAACCTCAATATAAATTAGTTTCATTTTTAAAAGTTAATCTGTTTTTGCACTTTAAAAATCTGTTTTATATTTTAAGCAGTAAATTGTTTTCATGTTAAAAAGGAACTGATTTGTTTAACTGGCCTTTTCTCTTTCATACATTTCTAGTTTTCTTTTTTTATGTGATTAATTGATGAATAATCGATTAATCGACAGAATAATTGGTAGATTACTCGATTATTAAAATAATAATCTGCAAACAGACCTGAAACAAACACACCCTGAAACTGGAATCAAAATAAAAGGTATGAGTGAAATGTTCCAGCGACGCGTTGCAACAGCAACACGCCTCAGAAAGCTTCCCAGGTATTTCACCTGAAAGGGAGGCGGCCACGTCCCGAAGCGTCTCCAAGGCAACGCCCCATTTTCCATCAGCATTAGTCAGTAAAAGTCGTTCCCTCAAATCAAATCGCGTCATATTTACAGGAATAATCGTCTGAGGCAACTAAGTCGTGCAGCAACACTCGGCTTTCTGATGTGTCACAACGCGGCGACTCATCTGGTCACGTCCTCAGACAGTTTTATTACCTCACAATCAGCAGAGGGCGGCGGCGGCGGGGGGCTCACGGTTTATGTAACTCTGAGATAAGAGGAAGAAACTGTCGAAGTTTAACCAGCTGATCTGTTGTTTCTCCTGCAGAACCAGTTCATGCTCAGTTTTTGTTTCTAAATGAAAACATGTTGGTCCACATTCTGCTCCACTTCCTGGTTTTCAGAAAACCTGGAAATCTGAGTTTTTATTGAAGCAGAGGAAGAATAAACCTGACCTTTCTTAAGATTATCAGCAGAGAACTTCAATATTTTGTTTGAAATATAATTTCTGGTGAAAAACGAAGCAGTTTAGGTTATATGTTGATCTCATGTTACTAAATCCTGGCTATGATTTCAAAATAACTAAAGGGCTGAAACGATTAATCGTGATTAATTGTTCATTGAAATAATTGTTAACTAATTCAGTAGTCGATTAATCGTTAACTGGAATATACCGACACAAAAAGAAGTAATTTTACAGAAAGAACAGCACACCACAACTGTGCAAAGACACACACACACATATATATATATATATAGCATTTAATATAAAGAATGTAATTATGCATGTAACGCCTGCAGAAGCAGTTTCAACTTCACCTGGTTGAAATTCTGTGACAACAACAAAAAGATCTCATTAAGCACCTTCTGCACCCAATTAATCATTTAATCCAACAATAATCACTAAACCAGCTGAACTGTTTTAATGTCAAGCTTTCCACGTTGCTGGGATTTATTTTAAAAAAAAAAGTTTATTCTGCAGATTTTTCATTTAACTGCGTCATCTTTTTTATATAAAATATCACAAATACATAAAAAATACACAAAGTCCTTATTTAAATAAGAAAATAAACATTTTATGGCCTAACATGCAACAACATGCCCTTCCTTTAGTGAACGCTTGATCATTTGTCACAGCAGCATGAAATATTCAGTCTTCTGATTTGTTATTTCTTGGATTCATAACTGAATTTGAACCAGATGAATTCTGGGTAGAAAATACTGAGAAGATTTTTTTGGCTAAATTTGTGCTTTGAGTGTGTTGTTCTTTCAGCAAATGGCTTTTTTCAAACAACCGATAAGTAAACTAGTTAATGATATTTAAATAAACGATTAATCGTGATTAATCGTTTCATCCCTAAATCAAATGTTGAGAGAAGTTCGGTTGCGGTTGTGTCTGGAGGTGTTAAATTTTCCCGCCTTCTCGTCCACAGTGAGGACTCTGGTGAAGACGTGATGAGCTCAGGAGACGAGTCTCTCTGCAGCTCTCTGGGCAGCGACACCGAAGGCCCCTTCTTCCCGCTGCACCTCCGCCATCAGTACCTCGCCGCCTGAAGGCTCCGCCCCCTCCCCGTGCCTGGCCTCCTCTCCGTCCCCTTCACTTCCTGCCGTCTTCGTTTAACGCTCTGCCGCCGGGAGAGCGGCGCACAACCTCTGGCAGCTGCTAGCTTTAGCTTGTAGCGGCGTCACATTCCAGGATGCAACGACTTCCTGGTCAGTTTTGGAGAAACTCTGAGCCTCTCGGTGCTGAGTCAGCAGACCAGGCTGCAACAAAGACTATTTGCCAAAACGTGTCGCGTTTGTCCCACAGAATGTCTGGTTTTCTTTTGACTGTTATTAACATGCGACTGTTTTTCTGGAGCGCAGGAGGTGGAAGCAGCAGATCGAGTCGTTTGTGTTTAATCCCAAATATCAGCTGAAAACAGTAAATCCAGAGAAAGCTGCTGCTTTTACTTTCTGTTTCCAACTTTAATTTGCACAGTTTTTGTTTTGAAATGTGTTAGAAGGTGGACGTGTGTTTAGTGTACATGTGGACGTGTGAACCTGCTATGATGTAGCTTAGCTCAGTTTGAAGGTGAGGATGTTGTTTCAGACTAAATAATGCAGAATGTGTCAAAAAAAAGTGAAAAAATGTTTATAGAAAAACCTGTAAAACTGTAAATGTGTACAAAAAAATCTGTTAATAGTTCTGTAGATAGTGAGTTATTTATTCTGTTTTTGTCACATGTCCTGAAAAAGAAAAACCTTATAAAAAAACGCTATTTTTAATCCACTGCCTGCTGGTTGTTCATTTTTAGCTGAATAAGATCCTCCAGGAGGAAAGGAGAGGATTCACATCAAAATAACTTTTTAAAAATCCCAGTTAAATATTTTTAATTCTTCAGATTTGAAATTTGGAGGGGAAAAATCTGCTTATTGCAGTTTGGGCAAAATATTTTTATTTTCCAATTTAAACGGAGCTGAATTATTTAATTAGCATCTTTTAATGTATACTGAGTAAAAAAATTATAAAGCTTCATCAGAATAATTGATTAATCGATTTAATATTTGATTAATCGATCACTAAGGCATTTCTTGCAGCTCTAGTTTGGTGTCATCGTTTGACCTCAGCATTAAGAAACAAAATCAGAAAACTAAAAGTTTTTTTAATTAATGACCTGAAAGAGTAATTTATTTTATTTTGAAATAAACCCAGTTTTATCATCTTAAGATCCCAGTTTGTTTTGTTACAGGAACTTTTATCATAATTTTAAAGAGTTAATACAATATTTAGCTCTTTTTGTGGCAAGTGTCTTCATTTTCTTGATAAAATAAGATTTTGATCTTTTTTGGACAAACAGATCTGAAGCTAATTTTTTAGCACCAGCTTTGATCATATTGTTGAATAATTGGCACCTTCTGCAAAGTCCTCATTTTACACATTATAAACGCACAACGTTTTCTTTAATAAGAAAACAAATATCACTAAAAACGTAACAGTATAGCATTCCTTCAGTGAATAATTAACCATTTGGATTTATAATGGCAAAAGAGCTTAAAATGAGGATTATTTTCATCTTAAATGCAAAATGTTTTTGTTACAATTTTGGCTTAGTTTCTACTTTAAGTGTGTTGTTCTCTCAGCAAATACTCCAGTTAATGATTAATCATGATTAAATTGGTTGATTGAACAGTTGATTAATCATGATTAATCGTTTCAGCTCTACTTTGACGACCAATTAAAGCTGAAAAATGTTTTCAATCAGATCTCAATGCAGAGATGAAGATGCCGTCGAGTTCAATAATCTTAAAATAACGAGATCTTCATTTGAAATGAATTTATTATTTTGAAAATAATAAAAAAGATTTTAATCTAAGTTTTGTGTGAAAAATTGGTTTTACAGTAAATATTATTTCTTAATGTTGAGATTTGCCAGCCCAAGCTCAGGTTGGTTTATGAACAGCCACCAGAATTCATCACAGTGATGCAGATACATCTAAAAACACTGATGCATTTATGTTGTCATAGCAACCAGTGAGAACAACTAATTCTGGCACCAAAGTTGAGATTTAAATGTTATTTTTTCATGAATGAAACGATCAGCAGTTTTAACTTCAGCCTGACGGCTATCGGAGATTTAAAAACTGTTCCGGTTCAGAAAAGTTTGATTTTAGGATCTGGAGAGACGAACTCGGAGTCTGGAGGCGATGGTTCTTCACGCTCAACTTTATTATTTTTAGAAAACCCTGGAGAAAACCAGCCAGGTTATAAAACGTCTTTCTGCTTCTCTGTGCAAATATTAGTTTTTTGTTTTGAATGAAAATGACATTTAAATCCACGTTTACAGTTTTTAGCACAAAACAACCACAGAGTCCTACCAGGCGGGCCGCTCCGTCTCCTCCGCCGGGTCACTTCCTGCTTCCTGTTCCACCATTAGAGTCACAACAATCCAATCCTGGGATCAGAATCCCATCCGGGATTTCTTCTTCTTGGGTTGGGACCCCTGCAGCGCCCCCCGCTGGCTCTGCGACGGCCTGGAGGGCGTCAGAGACGGAAAGCTGGGCAGCTGAGAGGAAGAGGAGGGGGTGGGATGAAGAGGAGGATCGTCCTGAGGAAACAAGAGACAGGAAGTGATGTCACAGTGTGGTCCAATCAGTAATTCGCCTGACTGGTTTAATTTGACACCTGCTGACAAAAACACGTCCCTACGCTAACCAGCTCAGGTATAAACACCATCAATCGATCAATCAATCAATGACAGAAACAGACTGCTAGCTAGAAGCTAACACAAAGAAAAGTGAGACTTCTAGCTGCTTCCATCCACTGTGGTGGAAACTCATGAATGGGTTGATTTAGTCATTTATTCCTCTATCGATTAGTTGGACGATTAATCGATTAATTGAATAAAATAAATGATCCCTTCTGGATTTCTTTCAGACAATATTAGAAAAACATTAAGAATGCAAATCTTTAAAATAAATAATTCATTTTTAAATGAAAAAACTAAACAAATGTATTTCTTTAGTGAACGCTGCATCGTTTGATTAGTTGATCATTTTTTGCAGTTTTAACTTCATCCCTGCTTTAAGTCTGTTGTTCTTCCAGCAAAGCCTGAGAGTCTAAATACTCCAGATGATTAATCAATTACTAAATTAGTTGAAGATTGTTTGAATAATTGATTAATCATTAATTGTTGTGGTGTGAAGATGCTTATAAAAGCAGTTTATGTGTTTTTCTGTTGAGTATTTATGAATCTTTTGTTTATTTCAGACATTTAAATCTGGACGACATGAAGTAAAGATTGATTAATTATTGGTGATAATTAGATGAGAAACTGATCACATACATGGATGAACAGATGTTTTTGTCTAACATGTATAAACTGACCGTCCCTCTGAAACCTGGTGGTGGCAGCATCATTCCCACCTGTGTTTCCCACATGAAGCTCAGTGATTGGTCGGTCAGGTTCCTGCTCCTCTGATTGGCTGTTTGTGGCTCTGGAGTTCTGCAGGGCGGATCCAGACGGTCCGGCGGCAGCGAGTCGTCCTGATCCTCCAGGAAGGAGGCCAGCTGGCCCAGAGGCCTGCTCTGCTGGCTGTCGGACAGCGGGCCGCTGGTCCCCGAGGACCAGCCGGACAAGTCGTCCAGGTCCGTCTGGTAGCTGACGGAGGAGGTGAAGCTGCCGCTGAGCTGCAGGTGGCGCCCTGCCGCGCGCTGCGCCTCCTTCTCCCTCCTCCTCTTCCTCCGCAGCGCCTCCCTCTTCATGGCCTGGTTCGCCCCCCGCTCCTCCTGCCACCACTCCAGCCACGCCTCCTGGCCGCCGCGCCACGCCGTCGTCAGCCGGTTGCTCAGCAGGTCGCGCCACGCCTCGGCGTCCACCACCGGCGGCACCGGAACCGGGTCCAGGTTGCTGTTCAGCAGCAGCGACCGCGTCCGCATGCAGCGCTGCAGGTCCTGCTGCAGCGCCCCCTGCAGGTGGCGTCCGGCGGCGGCCGGCTCCGGCACGCTCAGCAGACCATCGGTTCGGACCGCGAGGCGCGGCGGAGCGCCGGGTTTCCCCTCCTGTCTCATCAGCTTCTGCAGCCAGCGCCTCCAGGCGTGACGCGTGGCGCTGCTCAGCGCCGAGGGAGCCGAACAATCCGCTCCGTTACCAACGGCGACGAACGCTGGGATCCGATCCGGAGGCCTGGCAGGAAAACAAACGCTGCTGGTTATCATGACAAACGATGGCATGGTTGGTTTGAGACCAGGAACACATTCAAAGATCAATAAACTTTAAATTCTAACATTTAACTCTGGAACTGAAAACATTTAAAATATCAAAAATAAACAAAACAACAAATAAAATCATAAAGTCTCTGAAAACCTTCAAAATAAGAAGTTAGTTGAAACCAAAACACCAAACTGGAAACTTTTATCATCCAGTTTTTGGTAGAAGGAGAAAAACGGCAAATCATGCAAAAGGAAATTATTGAATTTGTTTTCATTTATCAGGCGTACCGATCCGAACTCTGGTTCCTGTCCGGCGTTTCCGGGACAAACGTGAGAGCGTTGGGAGCCTGCGTTGGCATGACGACGTCCTCGTCACTGGACGTTTCTGAGACCAACAACGGGAAGCGAACTTCAGTCTCCGGCGTTCCGGCCTCCGGCGTTCCGGCCTCCGGTGTTCCGGCCTCCGGCGTTCCGGGTTTTCCGTCATCCCGCTCCAGGATCTGGTAGAAGACGTCCCCCGCCGCCGTCAGCTGGAGGACAATCATGGTCGCCGTGGAAACGGACGTCCTCTGGAGACACGTCAGGCCTGGAAACATAAAGGAGATCTGTTAAAGGCGGCCGACTCGGCGCTGGCGCCCTCTGCTGGGGGCGGCGCTGACCTGCAGCGGGAGAAGCCAGTCTGTGGGCGGCGGTCTGCTGCCGGTGGGGCAACTGGACCGGGAGCAGAGCCAGACTGTCTCTGGGTCTGAGCAGAACCTGAGGAGAACCGTGGCTGCAGCACGCCTCCACTGCGCCTCCTGGAGGAGGAGAAGAAGAAACATGAAAATAAAAACAGCAAAACGGTTTTTACTGGTTCTAAACACGGTGAGCGCGGAACAGATCCGACATGTGGGACGATTTTAGCACAAAATAAAACCTTTTTTGGTCTTTTTTTTAGAATCACTGATTCAGTATTAATTAAACAGAGAGGAAAAATAAACAAACCAAAAAATTATACAAACATAAAACAACAAAATTAAAGGAAAGACAAACAGCAAGGACAAAAGAAAATAATTCTTTAAAATTTACAAAAAATTAAAATGGTAAAAAAAATAAATTAAAAAACAGAAATTCCGACAATGACCACAAAAAACTGAAAATTAAAAACAAAACATAACAGAGAAGACCAAAAGAAATAAATAAAATTTACAAAAACATAAAAGAAAATACAGAGAATACTAAATATTTTTATTAAAAATAAAATAAATTTTAAAAATAAAATTTTAGGATAGTTAGGACAAATGAACATACTAAACAAAACAAGAATCCTAACGGACAAAACAAAAAACAAGAAAATACCCAACAGGGAGGACGAAGCAAAAGTAACTAAATGTTTCTGTAACGTATCTGAAAATGCAGAAATAAATTAAAACTAAACAACCAGAATTAAAGAAAAGAGATTTTAAAATTAAATGTAAAACTTAGGGAATTGAAAATAAGCCTGGCCAGAAAACAAAAAGTTTCCAAAACCTTGAAAAGCACCAGGACCATTGGCTGTTGCTGCCCCCTGCTGACTCACCAGAGTACTGCAGCAGAGTGATCTCCTGGGACGACTGCGACCCGAGCAGAACCTTTGTGGTTCCTGATGCGGAGCCCGGAGCCACGTGGCAGAACAGGGGCGGAGCCTCCATCATGTGGTCCCACTTCAGCATGGGGACGCAGGGGAACCGCTCGTCCATGATGTAGGCCGAGTGCTGCGCAGAGACAGACAGGAAGTCCAGATTCATCTGGAGCGCGGGACGAAACGGAGGAACCAAGAGACTCACCTGCGTGGTGAGGAGGTGGTGAAAGGGGTGAACGTCTCCCAGGAATCTGACCAGCAGGAGGCGCTCTCCCCTTTGGCAGTCTGAGGTGCTGCTGATCCGGAACAGAGTGAGACCCGGGTGCGACTCCAGCTGGAGGAGAGAGAGCAGCGATTCAAGTCCAGAGGAATGTGACCAAAACTGCGTCGATATTCTGATAATGCTGAGAATCACTGCTGTGTTTCAGGTCAATAAGAAACACAATTAAAGTCGAACGTTGATAATTTTGTTCATGCGATAAATCGTTAAAAATCAGGCAGCATCAACATCCTCCAACCACTTCCTGTCGTCTTCTTTGTTGTTTCCACCAGTAGCAACGTCCACTTGTTGATCACATGACTCATGATGCAAAAGCATCTTTTCCATTGCCATGTTAATTTAGTCATTTCAATACAGCTGAAAAAACCCACTTCATCCTAAATCAAACAATGTTTTCAAAATCAGCGCTATCGGCGTTACTTTCATAATTCCAATTTGCACAATTTTATGAACATTTGAAACGCAGCAAACGTCAAAATGTCCTTAAATACGAAGCTGGTTGAATCTTTTTCACAGATTTCCTCTTTGTTGTGTTGATTTATGCACACGCATTCGGTCCTGTACCGTCTCCATGGCGACAACACAGATTGGTTGTACTTTTTAAAATCGATGTTGGGACGTTTTAAATTGACTCGCCGTAAACGAGACTCAGGAATGGTTTTGTGAATCCAGCGCTAATATTCCCCCACCTTCAGCCTGAAGTCTGTGAGCTCCACCCCCGTCCGGTCGGCGTACAGCATCACTCGTGGGTGGGCGGAGAATTCGCACCATCGCCATGACGACTTGGCGTTGAAGTACAAGTTGCTCTCCTCCGTTCGGACCTTCTGCAACCTGACGGGGGACAGCAGGAGACTCTGGGACTCTGTGGCGTTTGGACCAAACCTGCAGGTCGGCTTGTTCCTCACCCTCTGCCGACCGTCCACAGGCTCGCCGCTCCGCTCTCACTCGCCACCAGAACTTCGCCCAGAATGTGCGGACTGAGGAAACAAACAGAAGGAGGTCAGCTTCCGGGCCGGACGATACGGCTGACAAACTTTCCATAAAAGCATTTTATCAGTATCAATAATTATTGATTAGTGTTTTTATTTTAAATATCTGAAATGTTGTGACCTTCAATTCACAACTTGGGTTTTTATCTTTTTTAAGCAGCTTTGAGGCAAAGTGGGAAACTGCTCCTGCGCAAGCTAGCAGGTTGTTGCTAGGTAACCAAAGAGTGAGTTAGTTGCTAGGTAACTGAAAAGTGAGTGAGTTAGTTGATGCTTAGCTAGCTGTTAGAAGTTAGGCAGCTAAACTCTTTCCTCTGCCTACGTCTCCCACAATGGAGTGCGGTTCTGAATGAAAGCCTAGTGAATATTCTACATGTTAAATATTGAATTTTCTATCCGCCGTCTTTACTACCGATACTGATCATGTGTCTGTTGGTTCGTTCGCCGACGCTGACCCTACCCGACGCTGACCCTACCCGGCGCTGACCCTACCCGGCGCTGACCCTACCCGGCGCTGACCCTACCCGACGCTGACCCTACCTGGTGCTGACACAGCTGGCAGCAGCTTCGGTGCCGACCACCTGCAGCAGGCGCGGCTCGTTCTGGTCCCCCATGCCCCAGACGCCACAGACGTGGTCGGAGCGCACGGCGACGCAGCCTGCAGGGCGACAGGAAACGATCAGCTGGAGCTCCGGGAGCATCAGGAATCCTTCCGGAAAACGCCGTACTGTCGCCGAAGCGCGAGCTGCAGCTGATCTGTCGGACCGGACCCCTCAGCTGGAAGCTGACCGGCTTCTGGCCAGTATCCATGCAGGCGGAGCCGTCGCGCTCCAGCACCACCCTGTGGAAGTCTGAGGTACTGCGTTAAGAACAATGCTTCTGGCTCCAGTTTGTTTCTGAATGTTTGACCATTATTCCCTCTGGTTTGGGATTCTATGCAACAGGAATGATTTTTTTTTTATCTTCCTGTTGGACACCTGTGATGTGTAACCATGGCAACAGCATGTCCTTTTTTTTACCATCTCAAAGCTTGAATAAAACCTGACCTTTGACCTAAAGGATACTGAGGCGGTCCATCCCCAGGCCTCCAGGGTAGAGCAGGCAGCCATCGCTCTGCGAGAACGGGACGAAGGCCAGGGCGCCCCCGGTGGCCGCCTCTGAGAACTGCATGCGGTCCCTCTGCTCGGTCAGCTCCTCGAACAGCAGCGAGCCCAGCAGGTCCGGAGGAACGTCATGGACCACGTCCCACAGCAGGCTGGAGTACCGGTCCAGAGACCGGGACCGGTACGCCATGGGACACCTGGAGAACGAAACGAAACAGATAAGGATGAAATTTTCTAAATATTCAGAAAGTCTGGTTATTAAAAGATTAATATTTTGTATTTTGCCCGACTTTTTCTCCCCTAATAAAATAATTTTCTACTTTAACATTCTTTAATTGCAGTTGGGAAAATTTTTTTATTATCAGTAAATATGAGTTATTGGCCATGACAGGTATAAACATATCAGAACAGATATCAAATCGGGGCATTCATACAGGAAAGACATCAGATGGGTGGAAAACAACAACATCAGACAAAAATCACAACATAAACCTAAAGCTTTAACACCAAATACATCATGAATATTTCAGATTCTTATTTTCCAAGTAGATAAAAAAAATAATTTGAAATTTTCCTATTTATGATCTTTTCCAAAATAAATAAATATGAATGTGTCCATCATAATTTAAGTTATTTTAAACTTAATTAAATAATTAAATACTAAATGAACAAGTATTTAGTTTAATTTTCTAAGTCTGCCTAAAGAAGACAGCCTCTGATTGGCTAAATCAGAGTCTTTAGCCTCTGATTGGCTGAAGACTGCTGGAAATCAGAACAAGCTCCGCCCCCTTTTTTACTCAGTAAAAAAGTTGGGAAACACAATATATTGCACTAAAAATTCTGTTCTGAGTCGATCCAGGTGGTTTTCTGCTCACATGTTGAACTTCAGCTGGTCGACGAAGCTCTTCGTCCTCCACATGTTGATCGAATCCCGACGACATTTCTGCAAAACAGCAGCAGATTAATCTGAAGCTTTAATCTGAGCCGTTGGCAGCAGGTCGGGCCGGACTCACCTTCTTCAACTTGGCTTTCTGGAAGTGGAAGTTTTCCCCCAGCATCTCACTCATGCACCCGAAGGCGTCCGGGCCGTGATCCATGAAGAAGTTCTGCATCTGGACGAAGGAGCAGGAACGCATTTCTTTACTCTCTGATTTTTTTTTTTTTTTTTTGGGTTTGTTTTAAAAACGGGCCGGGAAATTCCCCAGAAAACAGAATTTTCCACTTAATCCACTCGGATCTTTTATTTTATGGATTGATCAAATTTTTGGTTTTTGAAAAATTCCTTCCAGTTCAAACTGAAGGCAGCCACGGCGGCCATCTTGTTTGTCATCTTCTATTTATTTGGCCTTTGGATTCAGGTCCACTGTACGGTCAAAATAATGCCAGAGCAAAGTTGTGATAGTAAAGAAGGAATTTTATCAAAACTCCAACATGAAAAATAACAAAAAATGAAAATGAGGAATGTTGGAAATCTTTGGAATAAGTTTTACAAATAAGTAAATATTTTATCTTTTAACACATCAGAATTAAATTATTATGAGCAACAGGATGTTTTATTTTTCTCATTAAAAATGATTTATTTTTGTATTTTTTAAACATTGTTCTGGGGATATTTGTTTGTCTCTGCTAATTTTATGACGATGTTCTCATAATTAAAGACATTTTGTAGCCTGATCCCAGTACTCTGTTGTACAACATACAGAAGGAGTGATAGACAGGTTTCTGTCATTTATCTTTTGTTTTCAAGCCATAATCGCTCAGTGGTAGTTTCAATCATTATCAGCTGAAATTGGCTGCTAATATCTGATCGGTTTATTAAAATGTTCCTCACATGTTTTAAGAAGTCCAGCGGATCAGGAGGCGTCACGAGTTCCTGGAACGCTGCAGGAAAACCACAGAAGCATCAGGAAAACTGGAAAACTACAAACAGCAGCAAATACAAGTTATTACGGCTCTACGGCTTTATTAGAGATCAATAAACATAAAGACGAAGAGACGATGGGAAATAAAACCAACTGAGCGCCAACTCTGGATGTTTTCTGGATCAGAACCGGCTCACCTTTCCTGGGGGACAGCAGGGGAACCGGAACCGGCTCCATCTGGCGCCAGACCTCCCCTCCAACCTGCCGTTTGGACCTGAACGCCCAGCTGGAGAGAGAGCCGGTGCCGCCCTGGAACCAGAGCCGCATTAGGTCAACATCATAATCATCATCAAACTCAACCTCCTCCCCGTCATTCAGGACAAAACACCTGGAGGAAAACTAATACAGCAAATTGCCCAGAATGCACTGCGCCACAGGTGTAATGTGAGGTTGGAAAATGGGATTAAACTAGGAGGGAAACAATTAATCGTGACTGATTGATTATTGACATAATTGTCAGCTAATTTAGTAATCGATTAATCATTAACAGACTCAAAGAAAGACCATTTGTTTAAAAAAACATATTTAAAGCAGTAAACTATATATATATATATATATATATATATATATATATATATATATATATATACACTTTGCATGAAAGATAAAAACATGTCTGTGAAGAGGTTGAAGCCAAAACTAGCTTCACCCAGTTCAGATTCTCTAAAGAATTTCTAGTAAACAAATAATAAAATATTTATTTTCATATTAAAATAAATGAATTTAATTATTTATTTACATTTGCAATGTATTTCTAAATTGTATAAAAAAATTACGAGGTTATATTAAAAATCTATAGAATGTGGCATTTTATACGATTAATCGTTAGAATAATCGATTACTAAAATAAATGATTGTCAAATTTCTAATACGCAAGAACTATTGATTTATTGTTTATTAAACCTAAAATACGTGGTTTTAAATAATTTACATGCGCTTTCCAGACGTCAGTGAACGCAGCATCGCATTTATCTCAGATTTGTTTACATATTGAACATTATTCAGGTGGATTTTGTGACCCAAACTAAGACAGGTGAGCTCAGAAAACTCCCCCACCTGCGCTAAGACTCCGTCGTAGCAGCCCCATCCTCCGGCGCTGTGTCTCTGGACCCGGTTCGGCGGTTCGCTGCTGTAAAACGAGGGGAAAAGTTGCTGAGGAAACTGATAGTCCATTATTTCTGTCCTGAGTTATCTGCGTCCCTGTCCATGTGTCTGAGTGACGGAACAAGTCCAGACATGTTGAACTGTCCCGACAGCAGCTGGCTTCGATGAGACATCAGTTTATCCGCCTACAAACAGCCGGACATTAATCTACCAGCTGCATTTTATAGTTTAGGATGTGAAAAAACTACAGAGTGGTAAAAAGAGACATAAATTAAGTTAAATAATCAGAAACGTTCACTGTGGGTCGCTAAACACGTGTTGTTGCTCCGGTAGGATGAGCGGAAGTCAAGAGAAGACAACAACAGCAACCACTTCCGGTTTCTTGGAGGAAACTACAAAAACAAAACAAAACAACAAAATATCCCATTTATGCCAAACACACAATAAAACAAAACAACAAAACAAAATCAAAGTTATCAGATGCAGTGGCATTAATTAATATTTGACGAAAGCATGTAGAGCTGTGTCATACGGAAGAAAATATGGAAGAACATTAGGGCCACTAAAAAGTGAATAATAATAATAATAATAATAATAATAATAATAATAATAATATCCAATATGTTCCTCCAATTGGTCCTGCAACTCACACTTCTGTCACTTATTTTTCACAAATTACAAAGTCAGAATAATATTCTTAAAGGGAAACTATTATGCAAAATTCATTTTTGCTCGTTTTTGTTCTTCCATTTGAGTCTCTCCTAATTTTTTTAGTGTCTGTTTTTTTGCTTAAACGTGTATCTATATCATTAGCTGATTTACGATTATTTGCTCATGTTTTGGTAAATTGACTTTCTGATACAATTGTTGGATTGTATAAGATGTTTTATTTTATTTTATTTTATTTTATTTTATTTTATTTTATTTTATTTTATTTTATTTTATTTTATTTTATTTTATTTTTGTGAGTGACCGGATGTAGCTGATCAGCTGACCCGTAAGGTCTGTTTGTCGGTGGGACCAGCCAGCAGAAGCGGCGCAGAATAACGGCGTCTTTTTGTCTGATTTCGCCGCAGGAGGAACCGTATTTGTGAAAGCTGTCAGTTGGCCGGACATGTTCCAGTAGGACGTCAGTCTCTGGTGCGTCTCAGCCGTTTTTTTATCGGAATGTTTTGCTAGCCGCTAGCCGTTAGCTGTTAGCTGTTAGCGTCGCTGAAGCGGAAGTGTGAGAGCTAACCTGTCCTCTAGCGTCCGATGATCAGGGACAGTTAGCTGCTGGGTTAATTATCTGTTCTCCTAATAATAATTTATAGAGATATATCTGTCTGTTGTTTAATTCCAGGCTGTAAAATGTTTGGTTTTAAACGGAAGCGTTAGATTATTGATCTATATTTGGCTGTAAACACAACCAGCTGATGCGATCATCTGATGCTGATTTCTGTCCTCTGTTCCTTCATGGCTGCAGATACGGAATCCTGATTACCTTCTTACTAAAACAGTGAAGCTCTGCATTGATTGGTGATCAGTCAATGCAGGGCTTCACTGCACTGATTGATAAACCAATTATGCAGCTTTATTTCTGCATAATTTCATATTTTGGACACATTTTAAATTAGTCTGACCATGAAGACCTGCAGGTCAATGCAATTCACTTAAAAATACTTTGTTTATCCCAAAATGAAATTAAATGTTGTCTTAACTCACAAAATCAAAGTGTCTTCAGAGAATCTGTGTGGATGGAGAAGTTTTGGGGAGAACGGCTCTCCAGTAGCAGTCAGGCTCGCATCTGAATCTGAATCTGAAGAAGCTTCTGACTGGAGGCTGTTGCTGTATACAGTGTCATGTGCTGGGTAACATCATCAGTTGCTAATCCACATCGTTTGTTTTTGCTGCTCCTCTTTAAATCTGTCTGGTTGAAGGGATGTTGGAGTAGGGGAGTCGCCTCCTTTTCAACTCCTCTGGGATTTGGGGTCGTAGTTCAGGTTTTATTTGAGCTTTTCAGAAGCTAATCTGCTGTGTCCAGTTAGTTGTTGCTATGGTTACGTGTCATAACAACTGTAAAAACAAACAAAAGAAGCATCCAGAACCAGAGGTAGTAACTGTCCAACCAGCATCAGTTCAGCCTAAATGGTGAATTAAAGTGTGGAGTCGGAGCGGTTCTGTCTGTCCGGGTCGGTCCGGTTTGTGATGAAGTGGCCTCTCCTCCATGTTTGTCTGTCAGCATCATGTCGGGGAACAACCTGGTCCTGCCCATCGTGCTGTGGGGCCGCACGGCGCCCACACACTGCATCAGCAGCTTACTGGTGATGGACGACTTCACCACCATCATCACCGGCTGCCATGACGGTCAGATCTGCCTGTGGGACATGACCCCCGAGCTGCAGGTGGGAGCGGCGGCCTGCTTCCTGTGCTCTGAGTTTTAATCTACTTTATTTTTAATTTAATGTTGGAATTCCTGTGGGTTTTTTAACTTATTTTCCCTTGTTGTTGCCTTTTGTTATTAGTCTTTTGTGCACTTTAATATTAAAATCTTTCTTTTGTTTTTATTTAGTTTTTTCATTTTTTTCTAGCATTTTTTTCATTATTTTTTAAATTTTTATTTCAGTCACAAACAGATAATCCACCATCAACATATTATCTTTAATATTAAAAAAATACACGACAGAGAAAATCAAACACTTGTTTATCTTTTACCCAAAGTATTTGGTCATTTAAATATATATATATTTAAAACATATTGTGACCTTTCTTTCATGTTTGTAGTTTTACATAAAATACAAAATGTTTTAGAAATTTAAAACCTTTGTTGTTAATATTCTGCATCCATGTTAACCTTCTATCAGAAATGACCAGCTGGTCCTTTGCATCAAGTTCAACACTATTTAGTTTAAGTTTTTTTTCTCTTTAACTATAAATTTAGTTTTAGTTGCATTCAGAGACATTTTCCTAACATCAAATCCTGATTTTAGTGACTTTAGTTCCTTTTCTGTCTCTAGCAGAAGCTTTTTTTCTCTCCTTCCTCTGATTGGTTGGTTTCTGCCTCCAGATCTGTCCCAGAGCGATGCTGTTCGGCCACACGGCCTCCATCACCTGCCTGTCTAAAGCCAGCGCCAGCAGCGACAAGCAGTACATCGTCAGCGCCTCAGAGAGCGGGTCCGTTTCCTCCGCATGCTCAGTGTTCTAACAGAACCTGGTCCGTCCTGAAACCTGCTCTTCATGTTCCCATGTTTCCAGGGAGATGTGTCTGTGGGACGTAAACGACGGGCGCTGTATCGAGTTCACCAAGCTGGCCTGCGCTCACACCGGGATCCAGGTGAGACACGGACTCACCTGGTGGCGTCAGGGTGCAGACAGGAAGTTCACTCATGAGCTCAACGTCAGATTCTTCCTCAGATTATAACATAACATACTTAATAAGAAGAAATATGTGTTGTGCTAACTCTAAAGCACTAATCAAAATTATTAATTCTGCTAGCAATGAAGAGTACATCAACAGCAAATGTACTAGAAGCTAAAGCTACATTGCTAGCTTCACTTCACATTCTGTCATTGAAACACTACAAACCTTTAGCACACATATATTTTTGATATTATCGTCTTCATGTTCCAGAATGTCCTTAGGAATTCATGTTTATATTTTATTCTCTTGTTTGTTTCTTTCCCTCTCCTCCCTCAGTTCTACCTGTTCACCATCGGTACGCAGAAGGAGGGCCGCCTGCTGTGTAACGGCCATTACCCAGAGATCCTTGTGGTGGACGCCACCAGCCTGGAGGTTCTCTACTCTCTGGTCTCTAAGATCTCTCCTGATTGGATCAGCTCCATGAGCATCATCCGCTCCCACCGGACCCAAGGTGTGTTTACCTGACGGTGAGCGCTTCATGCTAGCAGCTCAGAGCCGGAATGATAAAACCTGGATTTGCTCCTCAGAGGACACGGTGGTGGCAGTGTCAGTGACGGGGATTTTGAAGGTGTGGATGATAACAGCTGAGGTCAGCAAGATGCAGGTTTGTTGCTGCAGGCGAACACACACACACACACACACACACACTCACACACACACTCTCTCTCTGATCTGAGCCTCTGGTCCGTTCCTGGTCCAGGATCTGGACCCGATCTTTGAGGAAGAGTCCAAGCCCATCTACTGCCAGGGCTGCCAGAGCATCTCCTTCTGCAGCTTCACCCAGAGCAGCCTGCTGGTGGTCTGCTCCAAGTACTGGAGGGTACGACTGTCTGTCTGTCTGTCTGTCTGTCTGTCTGTCTTTCTCTCTCTCTCTCTCTCTCTGCCTCTCTCTCTGTCTCTCTCTGTCTCTCTCTCTGTCTCTCTCTCTGTCTCTCTCTGCCTCTCTCTCTCTCTGCCTCTCTCTCTCTCTCTCTCTCTCTCTCTCTCTCTGTCTCTCTCTCTCTGTCTCTCTCTGTCTCTCTCTCTGTCTCTGTCTCTGTGTCTCTCTCTGTCTGCCTCTCTCTCTCTCTCTCTCTCTCTGTCTCTCTCTCTCTGTCTCTCTCTCTCTGTCTCTCTCTCTCTGTCTCTCTCTCTGTCTCTCTCTCTGTCTCTCTCTGCCTCTCTCTCTCTCTGCCTCTCTCTCTCTCTCTCTCTCTCTCTCTCTCTCTCTGTCTCTCTCTCTCTCTCTCTCTCTCTCTCTCTCTCTCTGTCTCTCTCTCTGTCTCTCTCTCTCTCTCTCTCTCTCTCTCTGTCTCTCTCTCTCTCTCTCTGTCT
>NW_015114171.1:112698-119109 GCF_001443285.1 Poecilia latipinna | reverse complement strand
CTCTCTCTCTCTGTCTCTCTCTCTCTGTCTCTCTCTCTCTGTCTCTCTCTCTCTCTCTCTCTGTCTCTGTCTCTGTGTCTCTCTCTGTCTGCCTCTCTCTCTCTTTCTCTCTCTCTCTCTCTCTCATCCTGTCTAATAACTCTTCCTTTGTCTCCCAGGTGTTCGATGCAGGAGACTACTCTCTGCTCTGCTCGGTGCCCAGTGACAGCGACCAGTCCTGGACCGGCGGTGAGTTCATCTCGGCGGATAAAGTCATCATCTGGACCGAAGACGGCTGCAGCTACATCTACAAGCTGCCGGCCAGGTAAGGCCGGACGCCGCCGGCTGGAGGAGCGTCTCTGAGTGCTTTGGGTTAACGATCCGTCTGGTTCTCAGCTGCCAGTCCGCCAGCGAACATTTCCGCAGCGACGTTGGGCGAACCAAAGAAGGATCGATCCCCCCGCTGATCTACAGCATTGCTGAGCGCTCAGACAAACAGGTCAGAGGTCATCCACAGAGGCCTCTCCGGTTCTCTTCATGTCCAACAGGTTTTCTGTAAGATTCATGTTTGTCGGCCATTTTGTTTCCTCTTGTTTCTGTGAAACACCTGGTGATGACTGGGGGTCACAGTTTGGTACGTTTTCAGTTCACTTCATATAAAAATGTATGTTTTTGTTTTATTTTTCATTTTCTGAAATGCATTTTGTTATATTCTGAACCTTAGAACAGTGGAGCTGACTTAGCCTGGCTGTTGTTCGTAGCAGGGAGCTGTAGACGGTTAGATTTTGAATTGAATGAATGATGAATTGTTCCTCGGTGGGTTTGGACCCTCATCATCCTGCCTGACGTCCCGTCTGACGCAGTTCTTTCTGCCAAGCCCACCTTTCGCTGCCTGACGTTGTTTTTGTCGTATTTCTGTTCTGGACTCGTTTCAGACACGTGGATTAAACCAGCTGATGTTCACATGTTAGCATGTTATGGTGCTAATCTGGTGAACTCAGCATGGGAACAGAAACGAAGTGAACTGTTCTCCGCTTCAATCCGTGTGCATGAAGCTGAATGTTTAGGGTTCATGTTGGACTTCCTGTTTGTCCTGAATGTTATAATTTACTTTGTTTACGTTTTGTCTGTTGTTTTGTTTTTCTGTTTCCTTTATTTCCTGTTCTCTGACTGCTGCCTCCCCCTCCCATATGAACCGACCCTCACCTCCTCCCAGAAGGACGGAGGTGAGCAGGAGGAGCAGGAGGAGCAGGAGGTGGAGGTCATTTGCCTCCGTCCCAGTGGCTTCGCCCCAGAGCTCTACACCCCACTGCAGCTTTACCAACACCGGCCTCTAGAGGCGCCTGTAAGCCCACAACACGCTTAGCGTCAGCAGCAGGCAGCAAGAAGAAGAGGTGAATCGACTGAGCTGCAGAAATCAGATAAAGAAATGGAGGAACTAGAAGCAGCAAAAGAACCAGAATAATTAGATGAACTGGAACAAGAAGCGCTGGGAGACGGACATGAACTAGAACTAGAGGATCTAGAACTAGAGGATCTAGAACTAGAGGATCTAGAACTAGAGGATCTAGAACTAGAGGAACTAGAACTAGAGGAAGTAGAACTAGATGAACTAGAACTAGAGGAAGTAGAACTAGATGAACTAGAACTAGAGGATCTAGAACTAGATGAACTAGAACTAGATGAACTAGAACTAGATGATCTAGAACTAGAGGAACTAGAACTAGAGGAAGTAGAACTAGATGAACTAGAACTAGAGGATCTAGAACTAGATGAACTAGAACTAGATGAACTAGGCCCCTACATTAAGACATTAAAACGTTGATAAATTCTAGTTAAATCCCTCCAAAATGGCGTCTCTCCCTGAGAACCTGGCCCTCTGGGTTCCTGTCGCCGTGTCAGATTGTCTCAATCGGCCATTGCAGCTGTTTGTATTGTCAGTCAGTTTCTTCTCGGCCGCCTGCTGCTGATCGGCCTCCGTGTTTCTTCCCTCCTGTCCTGGTGAGCAGAACTTTTCCACTCTGATGTCTGGAGTTGCTGTGCCTTTAAAAGTTTTCACACCCTGTGAACTGCTCCGCGTTCCCTCAGGTCGCTGATCCTCTCGGAGTTTCGTTGGGATTTTGTCTTAAGCACATCTGACGCCTTCAAACTGACATTTCTGCTCATCAAACATCTCAAGCTGTTGAACTGGACAGAAAACATCCGTGAGCATCAAGTTTTGGGTTTGGACTTTGACTAGGCCATCTCCTGTTATCTCTAGCTGTAGGTTTTTCTGCTGTAAGGTGAACCTCCACCACAGTCTCCAGCAGAAGAAAAGCATCCCCTCAGCATGATTCTGCCACCACTGTGCTTCAGTGTGAGGACGGTGTGTCCAGCAGCACACGCTCCCTTTGGCTCAGATTCTGGAGTATTAAAACGTCCTAATTTAAATTTTAAATCTTACTTTGATTATGAACGTCACAGTTTTAAAATGTTATTTTCAGTAAATGCTGATTATCCATCATTATTTTTCCACTTTGTGTCATAAAATCCCAATAAAGTGTTGCGTTTCGTTGGAAAGCTGCCGGGGTGTGAATACTTTAGTGTGGTGGTGGTTTGACACCTGCTGGCTCTCCTGTCCTGATCGGCTCTCCTCCGTTGCCGTGGCGACGCCGGCCTCTCTCCTGTTTCGTCCGTTCAGTGGGTGTGGGACGCATCAGAACCGGGTTTCAGGTTAGCGGTCCAATTCCAGCTGCCGATGTGAAATGATTTAGTTTTTCTGTGGGACTCCGACCTGTCCAGGTGTGATGCTGGTTCCTGAGTCATGCTGCTGTTTCCCACCTGCCCTGCTCACATGAAGGGAGAGCGACGCGCTGCAGCGGCCGCGCTCTGCTTCCTGTCTGAGCCTCTGATCCGTTCCCCCCTCAGCTCCTCATCTGTCCCCCGGTGACCCGCTTCTTCTTCGGCCGCCGGGAGCCGTTCCACAAGCTGCTGATCCAGGGAGACTCGGCCGGCCGGCTGTCGCTGTGGAGCGTCCCGGACGCCACGCCGCCGCAGCCGACCGCCACGCCAACAGGTGAGCAGCAGCCTGATGCTGCGCTGCAGCTAGCAGTTAGTTCACCGATCGATTAATCGATCATTCTGATGATTAATCGATCATTCTGATGATTAGTCACTGATTAATATTTTAAAAATGCCACATAGAAATACATTAAAATATGCAAACAAATAATTCTGTTCCTTTTTTAAAAGAAAATAAACATTTCATTGGTTAAATAACATTCCCTCAGTATGAACAGGTGAAGATAAAACTTTATGATTTAGTTTAATTTCAACAGGTGGAAATGATCCTTTTAAAAGGTTAATTAAATAAAGACAAACAAAATAAAATATAAATTAAGATGAATATAAATGTGTTTTTGATAGTTTATTTTCCTATAATCTGCTTCCAATGAGCTTTTATATGAAGGCTGCTGTACATGAGTGACACCTGGTGGACAGATGTTGCCACTGACCAGCATCAGCTTTTCTCATAAACTGTATTTATTTGGTTCAGCGTTTATCGTTCAGTCTGTTATCAGACTCAGATGATGGTTCTTTGCAGAGCTGCAGGTGTCGTCCACCATCAGCCTGCAGGAGGCGTTCGATAAGCTGACGCCCGTCTCGTCAGGGATCATCGACCAGCTGAGCGTCCTGCCCAACAAGCAGCTGCCCATCAAGGTTCACAGGAATTAACAGAAACTAAATGGAAACCTGCTTCTTTGTGTCTGGTGGAGTCATTTCCTGTCGTTTTGTTGCCCAGGTTACGGCCAGCGTCTACATCCCGTCTCAGGGCCGGCTGGTCTGCGGCCGAGAGGACGGCAGCATCGTCCTGGTCCCCGCCACGCAGACGGCCATCGTGCAGCTGCTGCAGGGGGAGCACATGCTGCGCAGGGGTGAGGATGATGATGATGGTGATGGTCTAGTATCATGAAACACTCAGTGAGACACAGACACATGCTCCTGAACGCTCAGCTTTAATATGGTCTGAATAACTTCAACACCTTCGGCTAAAAATTATTAAAATGCTTTGAAATGCAACACCAAATGCAGCTTTTGGTTTTTATGAAGTGACAAAATACCTGTTGACGCTGCAGGCTGGCCGCCCCACCGGACGCTGCGGGGTCACCGGAACAAGGTGACCTGCGTCCTCTACCCGTACCAGGTGTCGCCCCGCTACGACCAGCGCTCCCTGGTGTCCGGAGGAGTGGACTTCTCCGTCATCGTCTGGGACATTTTCACCGGAGAGATGAAGCACATCTTCTGCGTTCATGGAGGGGAAATCAGCCAGCTGATCGTCCCGCCGGAAAACTGCAGCGTAAGGCCGGAGACGTCTTCATGTCCAACCGTCCGTCTCCACGCTTTATCTGTTACAACCGACTCGGGCTGGAACTGGTTTAGCTAGCGATTAATCTATCGATTTTTCTGACGATTAATTGATTAATCGGACTGGCACATTCTGCAGATTTTTTATTTAACTTTTTTTAATACAATATTGGAAATCAATATTAGACAAATCAATTCAGTGTCACAAACCAGTCGGGCTCCAACTGACGATTATTTTAGTAATCGATTATTCTGACAATTAATCGATTAATCGTCTAAAACTTGACACGTTCTTCATTTAATTACTTAGGCCTTTTTTGTACAATGTTAGAAATGCATTAGAAGACACAGATAACCAAATCAATTCAGTTTCACCAGCCAGTCAGGCTGCAGCCATTATCTTAGTAATCGATTACTCCGAGGATTATTTGTTTCTTTCCAAACATGTTATTTCTGGCCCACATGACCACACCTCCGCCTCTGTGCTTTGGTTTTCTCCAGACTGTGAACTTTGACCTGTAGATAATTGATCATGACAGGGATCTTTGCTGACGTTCAGCTCTGACTCTGTTCAGTCGCGGTTTGAGTCCCTGCCGTTTCCTCCCTGCAGACCCGCGTGCAGCACTGCGTTTGCTCCGTGGCCAGCGACCACTCCGTCGGCCTGCTCAGCCTGCGGGAGAGGAAGTGCATCATGCTGGCGTCCCGACACCTCTTCCCCATCCAGGTCATCAAGTGGCGGCCGGCCGACGACTACCTGGTGGTGGGATGCTCCGACGGCTCCGTCTACGTCTGGCAGATGGACACAGGTGAGACCCGACCGTTTCCCCGGGAGAAACTGGGTCATCAGGGGGTCAGAGTTTGGAGGAATCAGTAAAAAATAAAGCAGGTTAAAAAGGATTCTAAGAATCATCAGGTTGAGATTCACTGGTTAATTAGAAAGAATAAAATCGTAATGCTACTGGAATAAAGTTGTCATGTAAGAATAAACTATTTGTAACATTACGCATAGTATTCATAATGTCGTACTATGAGGATAACATCTTAGTAGTGAGAATAGTCGTAATGATACGAGAATAAAGTCATAATAATGCCAATCACTTACTTTAGGTTAAATATTTTTGCCAGTATTTTGTATCATTTTTCACTTCAAGATTCAAGTTTGTTTTTTTTCTGGTTTTGGTCAAAAAAGCCAAATGTTGTTCAGCGTTGCTGATTTTTCTTTTTGTTAAAACGTCCATGGGGTGAATTCTCAATTTCACTTTTCTGTACTGAACCAAAGCGGCTTCCAGGTCTGGTTCTGGTGGCCCGTTCTCCGTCCCGTGTTGTGTTTAGATGTTTCTCTAATACATTATGAGTCGTCAGTGTGGTCATTCAGCTGTACTGGATGCAGTCTGGGGATGTGAGTCGGGTCGGACTGAGGAAACATCAGCCTGATGAGCTGCTGCTCTGCTGCAGGGTAGCTAAGTGTGAAATTAAAGGAGGTGTGGAAGTGCTCAGGCGTTGGACAGGTAATGGGGCCGCGGCTGATGGCTCCTTCATCACTCGTTCAATACCTGACTGACTGACTGACTGACTGACTGACTGACTGACTGACTGACTGCAGAGCGAACACTCTGCTCTGATGACGTCTCCATGAACATCTCTGCATGCAGCCAAAGCTGAGATGGAAAATACTGAATTACACCAAGGCACATAGAGCTGTAAGGATCTGCTGTTTTCACTGTTTGACCTGCAAAATATTATTTATTGATAGTAACAAAAATATAATGGACTGATAAAACAATATTTTAGTGAACACAATATGTTACACTAGCTAATTATGTTTAACCTAAAATTACATGTATTCTACTACAAACTGGTAGAATACATGGCGTGAAAGACTTTACGCTCTCAATTTCACAACTTTACTCTCTCAATTTCACGACTTTACTCTCTCAATTTCACGACTTTACTCTCTCAATTTCACGACTTTACGCTCTCAGTTTCACAACTATACTCTCTCAATTTCACGACTTTACCCTCTCAATTTCACGACTTTACTCTCTCAATTTCACGACTTTACGCTCTCAGTTTCACAACTATACTCTC
>NW_015114171.1:94679-109014 GCF_001443285.1 Poecilia latipinna | reverse complement strand
TTTCACGACTTTACTCTCTCAATTTCATGACTTTACTCTCTCAATTTCACAACTTTACTCTCTCAATTTCAGGACTTTACTCTCTCAATTTCACAACTTTACTCCCAATTTAATGACTTTACTCTCTCAATATCATGATTTTACTCTCTCAATTAGCGTGGCTTTATCACTCTGTGGTAACAGTTTTATGTGGTAGGTCCTGTTCTGCTGATTATGTCAATCAGATAGAAAAATGCCAAACTGGTAATTAAACAGTTTATTCTTTTTATTCAATTTTGAAAAAATAAAAATCATCAGTCTCTATTGAATGTTTGAATGTATTACAGAAAAAGAAGAAACACATTCCCTTACAATATTTCCCTTACATACAGAAGTTACTGACAAGAGATTCAAAAACTTACATCAGAGGAAGAATGCAAAAGATAAAGAACTGAATTTTTAAAAGAATAAAAAAAATCCCAAAAATGAAATAAACAAATAAATGTGAAATGGTGCAAAATAATTCAAGAACATATTCTTAAAGATCAATAAACATTAAACTATAATGAACAGGAGACATTTAAATATCTAAAATAAATAAACAAAACAACAAATAACATGAATTATTAAGTCTTTGTAAACAAAATTGTCATTAAAAGTAAGTTGACACCAAATCACCAGACTAAAGACTTTTATCATCCAGTTTTTGGTAGAAAGAGAGAAATCTGCCCGTCTGGTTTAAAGCAGCCAGGCCTTCCTGTTATCTGTTGAAGTGGTTTAAATCGGCAGCTCTTCCTGTGTTTGTGTTCCAGGAGCTCTGGATCGCTGCGTGATGGGAATCACGGCGGTGGAGATCCTGAACGCCTGCGACGAGCTCGCCCCCGCCACCGTTGACGCCCTGAGCCACTCTGCGGTCAACCTGAAGCAGGCCATGACGCGCCGCAGCCTGGCGGCGCTCAAGAACATGGCGCAGCACAAGCTGCAGACGCTGGCAACCAACCTGCTGGCTGCGGACAACGCCGACAAGGTAACGCCTGATGATGTCACCAACCAGACGGGGAGGGCGAGTCGGGCCCGAGTCCCGCAGGGAGACTCACAGAGACAACTAGCAACAACCAGGTTAACCAGAGACAACTAGCAACATCCAGGTTTACTAGAGACAACTAGCAACATCCAGGTTTACTAGAGACAACTAGCAACATTCAGGTTAACCAGATAACTAGCAACAACCAGGTTAACCAGATAACTAGCAACAACCAGGTTAACCAGAGACAACTAGCAACATTCAGGTTAACCAGATAACTAGCAACAACCATGTTAACCAGAGACAACTAGCAACATTCAGGTTAACCAGATAACTGGGAACAAGTCTGTCAACTAGTTTGTCCCTGTACTAGTCCATCCATCCATCCGTCCTCCATGTCAGAGATCCTGTTGCCATGGTAACGGGCCCAGCGGACACTCTGTCTCATGATGCGTGTCTTGATGCATCATCAGTGATCAGATTCGTTCTGGATAGAACCAACAGCCTAAAAGTGGGTCTGGAGGTTCTGGTCTCTGTGAAACACCCACAGTTAACCTGCTGTATCAGAACCAGATGTTCTGGTTCTGGTTCTGGTTCTGAGCTGGATGCAGAAGCTGTTGGTCGTCTTTCTCTCTCGCCTCTTGGCGTCTCCAGCTGTTTTTAGATCTGAAGTTTTTCCGTCAAACTCGACGGCCTGACCCGTCCTGACAGAGATGACCCCGCCCACACGGGGGATCCCAGAGCGGAAAACAAGCGCCCTGAATTATTTAGTGTTGTGAAGAGCGTTTAGTTGAGCTGCTGTTTGACTTTTACTGGTTCCCTCAGGAAGTGGATCAGCCCCAGACGTTTGTCTCTGTTTTCTCCTCCTAACCTTCGTGTTTTTCTGTAATCACACCTGAAACCTGCAGTCCTTCCTCCATTAGACGCTCATCGCCCTGCTTTCTTCCTCATATCAACTCGGAACCAGCCATTATCCCTGCTGTGTGTGTGTGTGTGTTTTATCCCCCGCTGCGGGTAATGAAGGATAATGACCGTAAAATATCAGGCGGTGAAGCCAAAGCGATTCCAGGCGGCTGGTGTTTGATTTCTGCTCACATCTCGTTCTGAGGATCTCTGCCTCTGACTTCCACTTTGTCCTCAACGGGTTCATGGAACAGGAACACAGACGCTTTGCTTTTATTTCAGATTTGACCCAAATCACTGAAACGACTCCAATGAAAACCACAAATGATCTCCGACTTACAGCTGATTAGTAGCTCTTCACTGTTCTCATCCTGCTGGACCTTCATCCTTTCATCTGTCCTCAGAACGTCCTCGTCTTCCTCTGGTTCCCCAAGGCTCAGTACTCGGCCCCCTGCTGCTTATTACTTACCTCTAGCGTCTGTCCGTTGCTTAACTAGTGAATCTGTCCACATTAATCATAACACAAACATTTAATCTTCAAAGTGTTGCCTTTAAATCCAGCTGTCAGATTTATGAATGAACCTATCAGAAGCTCACAAAACATTCCCAGTTTGTTTAAAGCAGCAGAGACCTTAGTGTATGTAAACTTAATTTAAATCAAGGAAAAGCCAATATAAAGTAACAACTTAGTCTTATTTAAAGTCAGTAAATTATTCATTCAACTGGTTTGAAATCAATTGAAATTCTTATGAATTTTAAAATTTATGCTTTTAAAAAAGGGACAGAAATGGACCAGAAACCAGAATAATGTGTGAATTTAAGGCCCAGGAACCTTGAACACCGTTTAACGTTTACATATCACTGTTTCTGGGTCTGGTGCTCTGATGGACACATTAGATTGATTCAATCAAATGTCCCACCGTTGGAGCGGTTCCTGAACGCATCGCGGCTGCAGCCCGTCAGTCAGCTGATCACCGGGACTTTTTATTTTCCTCATTTAAGTTTAAACAGGAGAGAAAACCGGACAGGTCAGCAGTATACAGCAGGACCTTCCTCTGTGAGGTCTGAACTGAGCGTGTGTGTGTGTGTGTGTGTGTGTGTGTGTGCGTGTGCGTGCCGTTTGCCTGAAGGGCCCTGCAGGACGATGACCTTTAGATCGACTTCCCGGGAGCTAGAATAAGTCGGCCTCGCCTGAGAGCAGCTGCTTCCACCTTTTCCATTTGATTTAACTCCTCAGACGTGTTGCAAATAAAAATAAGTTTAAAAATGAACTCAGCTGTTGGTGTTTACAGATTTAATCCCTCTAATTTGCCTTGATGTCATTCTTAATTTGGAAATTCTTTTGGATCCTCCTGCCTTCGTCTCAAACCTTGTTTATTTCAGACGTAGGAATGTGGTAAATGTTTTTGTGATCTGCAGAACATATTCATGTTTCTGTGGATGAAGTGGTAATGCGGCCCTCTGCCTGTAGATGGCACTGTTTCTCCACCAGAGTACGTCAGAAAAAGAGGCACATTCATGTTTGTGGAGGAAGGAAAATGTTGCTAATGTAGTGAATCTGAGAGCTCAGCCTCTGTGAACACTCAGACTGGAATCTGTTGCTGAAATTCAAGGTAACGGTGTGTTTACCAGCTTACAGTTCTGTTAAAATAACTAAAACAATTGAACCAAAACCAACCTGTGTTGTTGCTCTGGGAGAAACCTCGCTGTCTTATCGCTGTGCATTTAATCACGGTTAGAATCTGTTGCTAAGAAGATAAAAACTGGAGCGAAGCGCTGAGGCAAACTGCAGGCTCACATCAGCAGCAAAGGTTCATGTTCATTATTAGGCAGAATAATCTGCAGGCGGCTAATCCAGATGTTAGCTAGCATGTTGGTAACATACTCCATCCAGTTAGCAAACATCAGCTTATAAACTGAAATGAGCAAAAATGCTAATGTTAGCTTTAATGCTCCCATTAAAATGTGGGGGATCATCAGCATGTCTGTCGAATGGAGCCGACTTCCAATGGCAGCTGCAAATATGCTGAGTTCACTTCAGTACGATAAATACAGATTTGGCTAGTTGGCACCTAATCAAATGCGTTTAAAACTGAAACGCTCCAGTTTGTTAAAGCTTTCTTCCTTCCTCCTTCAGGGTAATTTGCCCAAATACTCCCACAATGCCCTGGTGGTCCAGGCGATGAAGACCAACCTGACGGACCCCGACATGCACGTTCTGTTCTTCGACGTGGAGGCGCTGATCATCCAGCTTCTGACGGAGGAGGCTCAGCGGCCGAACCCGACGCTGGTCTCCCCCGAGACGCTGCAGAAGAGCCAGGCGGGCGCCGACAAGGGCGGCTCCTTCCTGGCCAACAAGATCTTCAAACAGGTGCGCTGGTGACCCGCGGGGGACCGAGGTTCCCTCCGTCCGCCGGCTGACGAGCCTCTGCTGTTCCCAGGTGAAGGAGACGATGAAGGAGACGATCAAGGAGCACCTACTGGACGAAGACGAGGAGGAGGAGGAGGAGATGCGGAGGCGCGAGGAGAAGTCCAAGTCCCTGAGTCTGCTGGAGTACAACCTGACCATGGACACGGCCAAGCTGTTCATGTCCTGCCTGCACGCCTGGGGCCTCAACGAGCAGCTGGACGGCATCTGCCTGGAGCGACTGGGCATGCTCAGACCGCACTGCCCCATCTCCTTCGGCCTGATCTCCAGGGGCGGACACATGTCCCTCATGCTGCCCACCTTCAAGGTCGGAACCCTGGACCCACCGGCCGTCCAGCCCTGTCACCCAGCTGTTCGTCTGTCTGTCTGTCCATCATCTAACCATTCAACTATACGTCTATCCGTTCAACCATCATCAATCTGTCCATCCATCCTTCAGTATTTTTAACAATATTTATTTTTTCTTCCTGATGTTCTTTGTTTGTTCTAAATCAGATAAATGTTTCTCCCGTATTTCCCAGGAGTCTTTGCTGCGCCAGCTGTCCCTGGCTACCGGCCTGAAGCTGGCGCTGTCCGACATCGTGGGGAAGGGGACGTACGGCGTGTCCAGGGCCGTCACCACGCAGCACCTGCTGTCGGCCATTTCCCTGGCCAACACGCTGATGGGCATGACCAACGCCACCTTCGTAGGCGAGCACATGAAGAAAGCCCCGGCCAGGTGATCAGCCTTCCACCAAACTTTACCCAGAAAACAAACAAACAAACAAACAAACAAACAAGCTCCTGATCCAGGAGTCCAAACAAGCTGGACTCAAAGAACAGCCTCACATTTTTCACACAGACAGTAAAACCTGAGATCGTCAGGCCTTTAGGTGTGTGTGTGTGTGTGTGTGTGTGTGCACTGATTGTTCAGTCTGTGTGAGCTTCCATTGAGCTGTGAAAGATTTAGCAGTGAGGTCGAGGTCTGGCTGCTCGAACATTTCATCAACCAGAAAGTGAGTCCAGAAACTTGGAGAACGGATCGGCCCCGACTGGGATCTACTGGGATCTGTTGTCCATTCTGGGATCTACTGGGATCTAACTTCCCAGGCTTCTTCTTTCTCTTCTTCAGTGACCTCACTTGACTTCTTCTTCTGTGACGATTTCAGTTTCTGTGACTTTGCTGACTTCAGCTTTTTTCTCCTTCTTTGCCCTTAGCTTGTTGTCTGAATCCTGGATGACGGCTCGGTTCTCCTTCAGGTCGTTGGCAAAGTGTTGATGATGTTGGAGTCTGATTGGAAGCAGCTCCAGAAATGAAAACTTAACATTTCAGCTTGTGCACCTGTTGGTTGGGCGAACTTTGACTTTACTGACTGCTGGTGAAACATTTTAGACTTTCCGGAAGCAGCAGGCGTTCGGCGGCTCAGAGCTGCTGTTGATCATTATCTGGAGAAGAAAGAGGCGGCGAGTTGCAGCAAAACAAAGCTGCAGGTGATGATGAAATACTGAAGCCCTGTCGGACACACAGACAGGAGCCTCATCAATCTGAGATGGGGAACATGAAAAAGCCAAAAAGCCAAACACGGTCAATATTCACTAGTGCCGGTTTGGAGTGTTGGAAGTGAAGATTCCTCTTTGACTTTTATAAGGCGGGAGCTGCTGCAGCGGGATGAGACTTCACAGGAAGCTGGAAACTTTCAGCTTATTTCCACGGATCTGTCTGCAGAAAACTAAACGCATCTGAACCTGGAGCCGACCAGGCCTGAAGGACGGATTCATAGCACTTAAACTTTCCTCATTTCAACCAAAATCTGCTTTTTATTGGGATTTTATGACTCAAAGTGGTCATTTTTGCCTTTAGTCCAGCTAAATAAGACTCACTAAAAGCTGCTGATGTCACGTTTCCCTTTAACCAAATGTTTGGAAAAACATCCACTAAAATAAAAGTTACTTTTAAATACCCAACGTTTTTATTTATGTTTTAAAAGGTTTTTATGTGAAGAAAAACATTAGACATTTGTGAAAAAGAGGACACAGAAATTCTGATCTTTAGGTTGGAAAATTTTGGGAAGTTTTCCAACTAATGGAAAATAAAAATAGTTAAAATAAACGTTACTGGTACTTTTATCCAGTGCAGTTATTCTGTGGAAACTGTTAAAACTTTAATTTGTTATTTTCCCAGCTGTATTTAAAAACGTTAACTGACCCGGTGTGGAAGGTCCAAAGAGCCACTAGCGGCCCGGGAGCCACAGGTTGTACACCAGCGGTCTAGATCAAAGCAGATTCATCCTGGGTTAGAACGGCCTAGTCAAAGCTGAGGACCTGTAGATTATAACCGGACGTGTGGTGTGTGAGTTGGAGTGACGGTGTGACCTTTAACCTTTGGGGGTCCGTCCCAGACCGTTGTTTCTGTCCCGTCTCTGAAGTTTGTGCTGTTCTTCCTCCTCCTCTCGCTGGAGTGATCTGTCGCCTAGCAACCGGCATCGACCGTCTCATCGATCGTTGTATTGGAAGTGTTTGTGTGTCTCTGTGAAAGTTCGGCGCCTCCAGTCTGTTCAGGGAGGACTGCACCCAAAATTCAATAGGCTGGAGCCCAACACACACACACACACACACACACACACACCTGAAGCGCACAGTGGTGGCTTGAGGAGAGCAGAATGAGTCAGAGTGAGACCTCCCTCCCGCTGTTTGCTGTGGATGGTCTTGTTTTCCTGTCTCTGCCCCCCCGCCTCGTTAATATTTGATGGCTCCTCTTTGTTGCCCCCCCCAGGCCCCCCAGACCAGGAGGAACCCCGGAGTCTCCTCGGAGGACGCCCGCCGCCCCCCCGCAGCCCTCCAACCCGGCGCTACAGGCCCAGATCAAACAAGGTAACTACAAAAGGAGGGGCGCTTGCTGCGGCCGCCCCTGAGGCCCTGCCAGGCGAGGGGGCGGGTGGGGCTTATAATGCAGCCCACCGGCGGTTAACCCCGCAGAAACGTGTCGGGTTCGAGGTCCGAGGGCCAAATCTGGCCCGCCTTAGCATCTTAACCCAACCAACCAGCTTAAGTATTTAAAATCTGGTCCAACTGGATCAGAACCGACCCAAAGTGAGACGAGGTGGACGAGTGATGAGTCTGTAGGCACCAGGCTGTCTGTTCATGGTGGTGAAATGAACGTATGAAGGGATGAAAGTGAACCAGGTTGGATACTAACTGCTCATATCTAACCCGCGCAGCCTTGTCTTCGCCGCCCCTGTCCTGGGCTTTGTTTAGGCCGTTTATTCAGACAAATGAAACGTTTTTAATTCATTTCGGCCGATTAAACGAAACGTTGTGGCTGCAGATGAAGCAGGAAGGTGAAGCTGCTGCGCCTCCCTGTAGGGGAGGATTTAACCAGCTGCCACCATCTGCCCACTACACACACACACACACACACACACACACACTGACACCCCCTGGAGGCGGGGCTTCCCTGCTATTGTCCCGCCTTAATTGAGGCCAAGCATGACAAGTGTGTGGACTTATTCATACCACGCGCCTATTGAGGCCCGGCCCGGCCCGGCCCAGTCCTCCTGGTACCCCGCGCTGCGGCTCCTTTCACATGGAAATGGAGCCAGGAGGCCCCTCTGATGTGCTGCAGCAGGAACACACACAGTCCCAGTCCATCCTGCTTTTCCTCAATGGGAACAATGGGGAGATTTTCTGCACTTTAGCTCCTGGTTTCCTGCACAGATCAGAACCAAAACATTTAACCAGAGAGTCCAGTTATCTGAGCTAAAACATGATGCCACCGTCTGGATCAGTCTGAACAACGAAAGTGATTTTTTCCCCCTTTTATTCATATTTTTAGACCAACATGTAAACAAATAGACATTTTACAGAGTTTTATAACCTATGAGACCATCTTGTTTTGGTTGCAGTTTAGAAGAAGGTGGTTTGTTTAAAAACTAATAACTAGTTTTCAGTGAGTGAAGTGTTTAGTTTTCCCTTTACACTGTAAATATTATGATTAGCAGGTTTTTAATAAAAGCTAGCCAAGAGCTTAGAAACTCAGCTGGACTCTGGTAAAAGCAGCAAATGTTGGGTTACATTGCTAACTGAAGCTAATTGCTAATCGAAGCTAATAATTTCCTGAAGCTAACAGCTAACTGAAGCTAATAGCTTCCTGTACTTCCTGTCTGTCTGAATGTGGATTTAATTCACTTCCTGTTTTGTTTTCCTGACTTCCTTCCTCCTCTGGCAGCTTTTCTGTCATTTCTAACCTTTTTCTTTTCTTCTCGACTATTTTCTCTCCCTCTCTTCCTTTCCAAGCTGCCAGCACTGCCGCTGCCGCTGCTGGGGCTCCAGGGGCCCCTGGGGGCCACCCTCAGGGGGCCCCTGGCTCTCATAACATCCCCTCAGTCAACGAAGGTACAGACTGATGTGACGGGTGCCGCTTAGGGAAAGTTTGCAGCCGTGTCCATGCTTTCTGCAGAGAGCCTCCATTCCCTCTGCCTCTCCTCCGTTGGTTTCCTCTCTGTGCTTCATGCGTCCTTCGCCTCCTCGCTCTTCTTCTCTGTTCCTTTCCAATCTGCCCACCTTGTTTCTCCTTTCTTGCATCAGTCTGGTTCCCCACAGTGTCTGCTGTTCACCTCAGGTCTATAGCTCCAGTGTTTGTCCTTGTTTTGGATTGGAAATGTCTTCATGTCGGTCTCAGTTCGCTCTCAGATCAGTCACGCTGCAGTTTTAAACTCAGATGCTTCAAAATGCTTCAGGGAAATTCATGCGACTTTCTGAATCAGACCTGTTTGGATTTATGAAGCATAAAGTATTGTGCAAAAGTCTTGAGTCTTTCATCCTTTTGTTAAAAGATGCTAATATATTTTAATGTTTAACCAGTCAGTATTAAAATCTAAAGGATGAATTCTTTACTTTTCCATTTATAACATCATGCAGGATAATCTACTTAGAACCAACACTAAATAATATTATTGAACAGATAAATGTCTAAACAATTGTCAAAATCGGCAGACCCATAATTTACTGTTTCCATTACAAATGAGCGTAGAAATTTGTTTATATAACACTAATGTAAAGAAAATTATGTGTACTTTTGCTTTGTTTCCATTAAAAAGGAGATTAAATTAAAATCACATGAATAAGTTTGTTCAAGTAACAAGTCATTAAAAGTCATGCTATCATCGTCCTACCGCTTCCTGTCGTCGTCTCCTTTGTGTAACATCTGGTTGTGAAAAAAGTGTGTTTCCATTGCAGTTTGAAATTTTACTCAAGTAAGAGTAAAAGGTAAAAATACTCCTAAAAGTAAAAAAAAATACTCAAGTGTAATTGAGTAAATGTAATTAGTTACTACCCAACTATACTCATGACCCAAGACTTTTGCACAGTTGAAGAACTACACTGGAAATGTAGCAGAATCCTAGGAAAAGTTTGTTACTGTCTGATCAAATGAAAATAGTTCAAATCTGCGCGTTGTGAACCTGTTCCTCGGGTTTTTCTGCATTTGGAAACGAGCAGAATGTCGTCGGCCAACAGTTTGACCTTCCAGGTAGAAACGCATGTAGAGCTGACCGACGGTCTGAGCGCGCACTGACTGCTGCTGTCCTGACCTTCTGCTCTGTTTGTCTTCTGGTTTGCAGTGTTGTGGAGTCCCTCCTTGTTTTTCCTTTCAGTCCTGATGTTTCAGTCTCTCTGTGCTGTTTGTATGCTTGCTATTTCAGTCATGTCTTTAGCTAGAAGAGGGGAATGGGTCTCCATTAGAACTGCAACAATCTGAGCCTAAAATGTAAAGTAAAGGGCTCAGCAGCGCCGTCATTTTCACCAGCAGCTCATCTGAGACTGTATCTTGTTTGAAACTGGTGAAAGGCTGAATGATAACTGATGTTTTATTTAATTTTTTCAGGTTTGACTCTAAATGAACTGTGGTGCAAACACTTTAACCTGATGTCAAACTCATCCTTTTCTTCCCAGTGCTCCCACAGGATGTTGGCTTTTATCATTGGGCCCTTTGATTTAGGAATGTGCTCGTTTCTTAAAGCTTGCTGTTTGCCTTTGGGGCCGTGAAGTGCCTTTTCAAAGCTCCCTGAACTTTAATTTCCAGCTAACGTGGCAAAAGCAGAGTTTGTCAGAATATTTACTGATGATGGGAACAGCAAGCATGCACAGACTCATTCTTTGCTTGTACCTAAAACAGTTTTCTGAAGCTTTTAACATCGACTGCAGCATCATAACGACCAGAAAACAGCTGCTGCCCTCCAGAAACAAAAACTTTAACTTGTTGGGATAAATTAGAGAAAATGTTGGACTCATGTTGCAACTATTTAATAAAAACAACATTCTGACTTGTTTTTTGGGATATTCTAATAACTTACTCTTTGTCTAATATAAAAAAGTCGGATATATTAGGAAATATCTAATATTGATGATAATATCTAGAAGTTCATTAATCTCAGTTGTTTCCCCCATTTAGATAAAATTAGTTGGTATCTTCCTGAGTTTTAGTCACTTTTTCTGCTTGAAGTGGAAGAAAAGTTTCAGATTTAAAAACATTTTTTCAACATGTAAGTTTCTGCAGGACAGTGAAACAGATTATTTAGGAATCGATTGACTGATTCATTTTTTCAGAGTTTAAATCTTAATCTTAAAATAAAATAACGTTATAATTGTTGCTTCTTTCAATTTAAAGCTGGATTTACTCATTGTTATTTTTTTAAGCTAAATTTCTTAAAGTTTGATGTGGAAAAAATGAAAATATATCTGAAAATTTCACCGTATTTTATATTTTATCTTTGGAATTAAATAGAGAATAAATCAGTCAATCTCTGTGCTAAGAGTCAAAAGTGCCACGATTCAATAAACAAAAAGTTCAATAAATAAAATTATTTGTAGATATTGCTAATAAAATGATGTTAAATAACATAATGGATATGAAATTATTTTATGTTTCAATGATTTATGATACATTAATAATATAGAAAGTATGCATTAAAATTTAGATGAATTATTGTTTTTCAGTTAAAATTATTTCACAATGGACAGAAGAAATAAATTATATAAAGGATTTTTAGCTTATAGCTTTGCATCTTTATTTTATTAATAAAGTGTTTAAGTTATTTAATAAGTTTATTAAAGTTTGATTGTTTTATTTTACACATAAACTGTAAATATGTTGGGTTGTGGCATTTTTGGCCCTGATATTTCTCGGAGCTGTTCTAATATTTCTAGTTTTCTCTGTTTATCTCGTTGGAAAAGGTAAGTTTAAAGATGGAAACTGGCAAAGAAATTTTCCCTGAAATTTCTTTCCAGCTTACAGCCATCTTCCCTCCATCCCTCACACGTCGTGGAAACCATATATTGAGCTGATATATGTGGCCAGGTGAACGCATCGGCGGATGTTTGAGTTTGTTCCAGGTGGAAAGCTTGGTGCATATTTTGGTCTAAAATATGAATGTTTTTGTCTCAGACGACGCAGCCAGATGTGAGGCGACTCGGAGACATTTTTAAATGTTTTCTTTCGTCCGTTAACTGGGCCACATCTGTGTCTTCAGAAAACCTTCCAGGTTTTCTCGTTTTTTCACATCTGTAAATTTGAATTCATTTGTTTGAACCAAAGTTTGGTGTGTTGTTTCCTTCACGCTGATGTATCTGTTGTTGTTGAGCTGTTTTACCGCCATCAGACACTGTGGTGAGCAGAAATCATGAGTTTGGTCTAACCAAGGCGGCAGACGACATGTTTCACTGAAGTCATGTGAAGACCATAGGAGTGTGTGTGTGTGTGTGTGTGTGTGTGTGTGTGAGAAAACGTCACTGCTGTTATATCAAAACTCTAAACCAGTGTTTCTCAGACTGGCGCCCCCTAGTGGTATTAATTTACCATGACGTTAGCGCAAAGTGCGACACATACCGTTAGCGAAGGATTGTGTTTATTAATAATAATAGATAAATGGCTTAAAACCGGGTCTCTCATGTAAAGAAAACAACGCCAGGACTACTTATGGAATCAGAGGAAACTAAGTCAGACCTGCTGAGAGTTTAATGAATCGTTCATCATTGATTTGATTCTTTTGAGTCTCAGTGAGAACTGTTCTTTTTTTTACAACTTTGTTTGCTTGCAATGCTCTGCTCACACACCAACACCTATTTAATTAGCTGTATTTAATTAAAATGATTAACTTAATTAAATATAACTGATTGAAATTGGTGGATAATTTCATATTTAATGGTTTAGAAGAGGCTCTCAACTCAAGTCTGTTTTCTTTTATTGTGCATCTGAAACTGAAACTACCAACGTGGTAGTAAAGAACAACGTCCTTTTTGATTTCCATGTGTTTGACATCATTGGTAATCCATCCTTTCTGAATCTGTAAATAACTAAACTGGCCTGAGTAGACGTGTTTATGCGTTAGAGACGAATATTAGCTGGTTGTTACAGACCAGCTGATTCTGACTTTGGTGACCTGAGTTTTTGCTAACTGGGTTAAATGATCCTGAGCCTGAAAAAGTTTGAGAAACGTTGATCTAAACCGTTTCATGACGGATCTGTCGTTGCTAATCGACGGCGAAGCGGCGTTTTCATGTGGCAGCAGTGACGGACCGGCGCGATGGAGACCGGGTCGGGTGGATTTCGCTGATCTTTGGCGTCTTTGTGTGCAGGCTGGAGCCAGCTGGCCGCCATGCACTGCGTGATGCTGCCGGACCTCCTGGGCCTGGACAAGTACAGACCGCCTCTGCTGGAGATGCTGGCGAGAAGATGGCAGGACCGATGTCTGGAGGTACGCAGAGATCTGAGAGAGCTGTTTCTGCATGGCTTCCTGAACCAGGAAGTCTGGGCTTTGACTAGACCATCGATTCAGGTCTTATTCAGTCAGTGTGTTAAAGATTTGGTGTTCTGTTTGGGACGATTGGTCCAGATTTAGGTTTTGACTCTGGAATACTTTGGTTAAGAGATCAGTATATAGTTCTCACAAGTCTGAACTGAACGTGATCCGCCGCCATCTTGGTAGGCAAAGCATGGATGGACCAGTGTGCCAGAAAATCAACAACATGGCTGCTGGCATCGACCCGTATGAGATAGATAATGGAAGCGTGGCAGACAAGCTGCCTGCGATCTCTCACTGCGATAAAGTTCACTAGTGACCATGAGGAAGAGCGAGTCCAACATGGCAGAGCTTCATCTGAACTTAGAGGACGATGTTAGGAAAGGTTGCTTCTATGTAAAATACCATTTATCTGGTTTCTTCACATCCATTCTTTGCATGGATGAGTGAATATTGTTCTGACCCGTTTCATTTGTTTAGGTCCGGGAAGCGGCGCAGGCTCTCCTCCTGGCCGAGCTGAGGCGGATCGGACAGTCCGGGCGGAAGGACACCGTCGATGCCTGGGCTCCGTACCTGCCCCAGTACGTGGACACGGTCAGCTCCCGTAAGTCCCACCCCGACTTTAGGAGGACGGAGGGTTTACAGGCCGACGGGTTCTGGAGACGCTGACCGGGCCGAGCCGGTTCCTGCAGGTTGATGCTGGTCACATGTTTAGGCAGAGTTCTTATGGACCGACGATGGGAGGGGCCTGGTGATGTCATAACGGCCAACCAATCAGAATGGAGCTGGGGGAGGGAACACAGGTGGTTTATGTTTTTATATGAAACATCCATCATCCATCCATCCATCCATCCATCCATCCATCCATCCATCCATCCATCCATCATCATTCATCCATCCATCCATCCATCATTCATTCATTCATTCATTCATCCATCATTCATCCATTCATCCATCCATCCATCCATCCATCCATCCATCCATCCATCCATCCATCCATCATCATTCATCCATCCATCCATCCATCATTCATTCATCCATCATTCATCCATTCATCCATTCATCCATCCATCCATCCATCCATCCATCCATCCATCCATCATCCATCCATCATCCATCATCCATCCATCATCCATCCATCATCCATCCATCATCCATCCATCCATCCTCCATCCATCCTCCATCATACACACACCACCCACCCATCCACCCCTCACCCTTTCATAC
>NW_015114171.1:81195-90677 GCF_001443285.1 Poecilia latipinna | reverse complement strand
CCATCGTCCGTCCATCCATCCATCCAACCATCCATCCATCCATCCATCCATCCATCCATCCATCCATCCATCCATCCATCCATCCATCCATCCATTCATTCATTCATTCATTCATTCATTCATTCATCCATCCATCCATCCATCCATCATTGGTTTTTCGATCCACTTCACCATCTGCTCTCCTGTCCTCCATCTTGGTTTTGGTTTCTTTCCTTCCTTGGTTTTCAAAATAAAAGTCCTTTTAGATAGATGTTCTGTGACTTTATTCTTTAACTTTGTATTTATTTTTTCTAACTGTGTCAGAAGGACAGAGCTCTGTGACAGCTGAACGTGACGTATGAATCTGTATCCTCCAGTGGTTTTTAGTGGACGTGTCAAATGAAGGTTTAATGATCCGGTTCTGGTTCTGACCCGTCCAGGTTCTGACCTTCCTCACATGAAGCTTTATTTGGTTTCTATGAATCAATCAGACATAAACAACATTTTAAAGTCGTGGTGGACAGGAGTATAAAGGTGAAGCCGTCGCCACCATACAGTTTTATTTCTGCTGCTTGTCTCGTGTTTCTGGTTTGTTCTGATGATGTCGCTGCCTCCCTGCTCCTGATTGGCCGCTGCGGTGCAGGAAGCGGGCGTCGCTCTGCTCCCTGGCGTCGCTCCGCTGGCTATAGTTAGACCTGCTGATGGGAAGAAAGGTGAATCTGCACCTTGCTTTACTAGAAACCTCCTCCTGAAATGCTGCATGCGTCTGAGCGCAGGAGCCGCGGTTGCAGAGGATGCTGGGAGTCTCTCGGGGGAGCTGTTGCCATAGCAACGGGCACCGGTCAGTGTTGTGTTACCGCAGCAGGACCGCAGGCGGGGGAGGGAGGGAGATGGAGATAGAGAGAGGTCAAAGGGTCACCGAATCCGATCCCCGGAGCAGGCCGGGCCGTAAGACGACTCCGGCTGCCGGTGGAGACCCAGAAAAGTCCCAGCAGGGTTCTGGAGGGTCCGGAGGGTTCTGGAGGGTTCTGGAGGGTCCGGAGGGTTCTGGAGCGGTCCGGAGGGTTCTGGAGGGTTCTGGAGTGGTCCGGAGGGTTCTGGAGGGTTCTGGAGTGGTCCGGAGGGTTCTGGAGGGTCCAGAAGAATCCAGAGAGACTGGAGGGGAACAGAACCACTGCAGCAGTCTGGGTCTGGGTCTGGGTCTGGGCCTGGTTCTGGTTCTGGTTCTGGTCAGGAGGTTTTAGAAAATGTTTTGTCCATTCAGTTGAATTTGGTTTGTTTCTGTATGATAAATGGGTCCAGTTGACCCAGTTCTATAGAACCAAACATGAATGAATGAATGAATGAATCCTTTACAGCTGAAACCAAAAGTTTACATACAGAAAGAAAAAGACAATTTTTTCAGACCAAACTTCTGTTTTAGTTCTAGTTCTAGTTCATGTAGTTCTTGTTCTAGTTCATTTAGTTCTAGTTCTTTTAGTTCTAGTTCTAGTTCATGTAGTTCTAGTTCATGTAGTTCTAGTTCATTTAGTTCTAGTTCATTTAGTTCTAGTTTTAGTTCATGTAGTTCTGGTTCATTTAGTTCTAGTTTTAGTTCATTTAGTTCTAGTTCATGTAGTTCTAGTTCATTTAGTTCTTGTTCTAGTTCATTTAGTTCTAGTTCTTTTAGTTCTAGTTCATTTAGTTCTAGTTCTTTTAGTTCTAGTTCTAGTTCATGTAGTTCTAGTTCATGTAGTTCTAGTTCATTTAGTTCTAGTTCCTCTAGTCGTAGTTCTTTTACGCCTCCTGGTTGCAGTTCCTTCGTTTCTCCACTGAGCCCAGGTGGCGCTGCAGCAGCTGCAGGAACAGGAAGTGGTTTCTGGCTGATCAGTTTTTCTCGGTCAGTTTGATCCTGATCCGTCCTCAGTGACCTGCTGCCTCCTGGGGGCCAACATGCGGGGGCTTTGTTTACAGGATGGACATGAATGTGAGGGTCTCTGGGTGTCCGTCTATGTCTTCCTGTGTGAGTGACCTTTGACCCCGCAGCCTGGACGCCTCCTCTGCTGCTGTATTGTTTTCTGGAGCATCTGCCTTCCAGGTTACGCTCAGCAGCGGTTCTGTTCGATTAGCCGCCTCCGCGTGCTTCCAGCCTGCTGTGGCTAATTAGACACAGCCGCCATGTTGCAGGCGCCGCTAGCGGGCCGGTTCCTACCGACCCGTCCGCCTTTGTGTCCTGTCCCTTTAAACGCCTCCAGGAGAGCTGAAAGGTCAGCCGGGCTCTGCTTGTTGTCTGACAGAGAAGCCGCTGCTGCTGCCTCGACTCGGCGGCGTTTCCTCTGACGCTTCCAGAAGATCACAGAGTGGGAATAATTCAGGGATGGACAGTCTGGAGTTTGGGTTAAACATTTTCCATGTCAAACTAAACGCTAATCAGACTGATAGCTTAACTCTGATTAGCTAATCAAATAAAACGTATGGCTAATCAGTGAAATAAACTGCTAATCAGAAAAAAGCTAGCAACTAATTTGGGTTAAGCTAAAGGCTAATCAGACTCATTGTAACAGCAACTACGAGTTAAGCTAACTGCTAATCAGAACCAGAAGAGTCAAAGCTAGCGGCTAATCAAAGTAAAGCTAGCGGCTAATCAAAGTAAAGCTAGCGGCTACTCAGTAAAATAAACAGCTAATCAGAATCCAGAACCATTTCAGAGAGAATTAACTCAAAACCAACTGAAACTGAAAACATTTCTAACGATGTGAGCAAATGCTACAACATGCTTTTGTTTTTTTTTTTTACATCATTTTTAGCTTCATAAATAAAAACTGCGTTGCTAAATTAACATTTTACAGTTTTTCCTCCACTTCATCTTTCTCATACCAACATCATCATCTCCAGTCTTTAAGAGGTTTTCTTCCAGGATTGTCCTGGACTTATCTCTGTCCCCACAGCATGATGCTGCCGCCACCATGCTTCAGTTCACCACCACTCTTGGTGATTTAAAAGTACATTTTTTTGTTGTGTAAAACAGAATCTTCTGGTTTCTTTCAGTCGTTCTCTAGTAATCCTGGGTTTGTTCCTGTCTGCTGGTGGTAATGGTTTGTTTTCGGCTAACTGGAGGTTTGGTCTGCAGCTTTTCAGGCGGAGCTCCAGCGTCGTTTCATCAGTGTGAAACGGGGGGAGGCGGAGGAGGGGTGCAGGATAAGTGGGAGGGTGGGGGCGTGATGGCGTGCTCCAAGGTCAAGCTTGTCATGTCAGCCATGACACATTGCTCCCAGCATGCCTTGTTAACCTCCTGGACCTCCTCCTCCTGTCTGCTGTTTAAAACATTCACTTCTTGATGTTGTTAAAGCGCAGCGGCCCACGGATCGCTCCGCTTCCACATCCTTTTCATTTCACAGTCTCTGTGAAATGAAAAATAAATCATTTGGAACAAAAACGGAGAAACAAAACATGAAAGTCTGACTGCAGGTGATTCTGTTACCTTACGGAGCAAAGGCTTCTGGGAAAATTATAAGTAAAAATAACAAAAACTGAGACATTAACTGGAATTAATAAAAACAGTAATTAATTTAATTATTAAAATACCACTGCTTAATTTAATTCTCTCCTGCAGTTTCTCTGTAAAATGTTTTTCAAAGAAAACTGTAAAAATATAAAAAATACCAGCGTCTAAGTCCCCAAACATTACAGTCCATGTTTTCTAACGTAAAAATAATAAACATGGTTGTTTAAAATAAACCTAATCCCACCAGCCCTGTTTAATCCACTTAATCCAACTCTAGTTCACTTTGGCAGTGTGAATGCGAACTCTAGTCAGGAAGTGGACTACAGTGCAAAGCATTCTGGGTAAACACAACTAAGACAGACGTGCTAGCCTAGCGCTGGCGGGAGAAATGGCTCCAGTTTTTTTGACTAAAAATCTGAAGCCTTCATTTCTGTTTCCATTTGGCGAAGAAGGAAGTTACGCTCAGTGTCTTTATCATGTCGTTTCCTTCAGCGGTTCTTGGTGCAGCGCCCCCACAGGCCAGGAGGGGAACAGGTTTTCAGATTGTTTGGTTGGTTTGACTCAGCAGGAAATGAAACATGTTTGATCCCAGATGGAACCGAGTCCAGCGGACCATCAGTGTGAAAACAGCCTGAATATCTGGCCATGTTCTTGTTCTGCCCGGTTAATTAGAGCGTCGTTAGAATCGGACCTTTCTGCTGAGTTTCCCCGGTGGAAACAGTTTTCCTTCTGCTCAGTCCCAGCCTGGCATCCGTTACGTTTTAATTAAGTCCAATTAAGTTTTTATCACTTTAATGTTCCAGACGAATAATCAGCAATCAGGCGGCGTATTGGTCTTCTGTCAGAGAGAGAGAGAGAGAGAGAGAGAGAGAGAGAGAGAGTGTCTGTGTGAGTGTGTGTGTGTGTGTGTGTGTGTGTGTGTGAAGTCGTTACTGAGCTGTCTGCAGAGTCTCAGCAGGTTAATTGGAACATGAAGCTCTGTGTTAACCAGGATTTATCGGTGTAATTACACACTCTGTAATTAGACGTGTTTTATTGGTCTAATGAAGCCGTATGAAATTGTTTGTGATGTTTTAGTTACTGATGTCTTTTTTTCTCTTTGCTTTGTTAAATTTCTGCAGGAAACACACATCAGTGTGTCCAGTGGAGTGTTTGCACTCATCTATCAGAGTGTGTGTGTGTGTGTGTGTGTGTGTGTGTGTGTGTGTGTTTCCCCACAGATTAGAGCGGTGTTGACTCTGTTACCTTTAGCCGCTCCGTTTATTAGAGCGTTATCATTCATTAGCTTCAGCTGCTAATTAAAATCCGCTCTTAATTGGCAATACGAAGATAATTCTGTCATTTATTCTCTGGGTAACAGGAGGCCCAATAAACCTTTATTAGCTGCTTAGCCAGAGCAGTTAGCCTCTTAATGAGGCCAGCTGATGAGGTTTTCCTCTCACACCAGCAGCGCTGCCGCCCTGCTGCCTGCAGCAACACCTGCTGCTTTCATGTCCTAACCAAAGGCTTTCGGCTCGTTTCCCGCAGCTGGAACAGCAACAGAGACCCCGCCTCAAGCCCCGCCCCCTCCGGAGGCTCAGCCAGTGGAAACCAAGGCTCCAGAGGAGGAAATGGACGTGACCGACGACGACATCACAGCAGGTACGACAACAATCAGGTTAAAACACAAGAACCTGGTTTACATACAATGTAAAGTCAGGCAGAGGTCATTTATCTGCTCTCAAACTAATAAAACGTCACATGTCACTGTGGAGGTCATCAAACATAACAAATGTTATCTGAAACTAAAGTATGCTAAGCTAAATTGAGCTAAACTAAACAGCACTGAGCTAAATTAAACTACAATTTGAACAAATTAAGCTGAGTCTAACCTAAACTAAGATAAATAATACTTTGGATGAATTCAACCAAACTGATTCAGCTAGCATATGCTAAGCTAATCTACGCTCAGCTAAAGCTAATGTAACGCCTCCACTCATATTTGATCCAAGATCAGCTCAACTATGCTAAGCTAGGCTAAATCAATGTGAACTAAAAATAACTCCTAACTAATCCATGTGGTCTGATATAAATTAAACTAGAATAATTACTATTAATGGACTTTTTGTCATTTTCTAGTTAAAAATGAAAGTTTTATTCTGTAATCTGTGATGTTTGCCTAAGCATCTAAAACCAACTGATCAGTTTGGATGAAACTGATCAGTTGGTTTCATCCAAACTGCGGTATTTAAACATTAAACACATTAAATACTGCAGTTTCAGCAGTTTTTCTGATCAGCCTGAACTTTTTCTATTCTCCCGTTTTGAATCACTTTGAAGATGTAAGGACAGACTGAAAGCAAAGGCTGAGCTGTTCATATCTGCCCTCTGCTGGTGTTTGTGGTCCTGATGCGCCGTAGCAACCACAGATCTTGTTTATCACCTCTGGGCAGCTTGAACTCGGCCGCTTTGCTCTGCTGACTCTGTACTTAAGCCCAGCGCAGTCGGTGTTTCTGCATCGGTGCCGCGCTGAATCCAGTGAACCTGAATGGTGTTAAAAGCCGTTTATTGGTCGGGAGGTGAGAAACGGCCGACACCTGCAGCACAGGTGGAAACACACATCTTCCACTTCTCTGCACACACAGCCTCCACTTTCACTTTTTACCCTGGACACTTACTCACCGTGTCACCAGATTTATGCTGCTGTGGAAAATTAGTGACCAAAACCTCTGGAGCCGAAAATGTGGGTCCGTCTTTACCCAGTTACACTGCTGAATATTTACTAGCTTCAGTGTGAAGCCGTATGATCATCATCCCACCACCGCCGTGCTTCACTGGGTATGAGGATAAATCGTCTGCAGCGTTTCGCCGTCCTGAGGCGTCTGCGAGTTTGAAAAAGTCTCTAAAGACGAGACAAAGGAGGGAAACCTTCAAAGACACAAAGACGAAAGGACAGACATGACGACAGCCGTGCAATCACCTGGCTTCAGGCTGTTTCCACGGCGATAGACTCATCTCATCAATGTGTCGTCTCCCTGTCTCACACACACACACAGACACACACACACACACACACACAGACACACACACAGATGTACACAGAGTTCAGGATGTGATGACATTTGTTGCTCGGTGCCACAGCTGCAGAGCCTCAGAGACACACACACACCTGAACCTGGCGGTGTGTGTGTGTGTGTGTGCTGTAATTATGTCTCTAACTGTGTCAGGGGATGTTATTAGGATCCACATCACGCTCACACACACACACACGGTCTGGGCAGGACTTATTGCTGAGAAACATCCCATTTATAGGGGAAGAGGCAGAAAATGAATTTCACTTTTTCTAAATCCAACCGGCTCGGTGGCACTAATTACCAGAACTCTGGGTTTGGATGAAATTAGTTCTGCTGCAGAACTTTGTGCCTGGAAAACATCATTTTGACACTTTAATGCTGATTTATCCACATCCAGGACGTGATTCACAGTTTGGGGATAATATCAGTTTGAATTTAAAACGCGTCTCTTTCAGATAAAAACTGTTTATTTTTATTATTTCCTCTATAATTGTTGGCTGAAGTGTTGCTGGTTCCCACTAGAGGGAAACCCGGCTCTGCTAACTGGGAATCGTCCTGTCCTCTGACGGAGAGGTCGGCCTCTCCAAGGTCAAAGGTCCCAGCCACCTTCCCACTAAACAAACCCACTTCCACTGAGCCGGCAGACGTTTTTGTTTCCTTCTGGTTCTGGATCGACGTCAGTGAAACTCTCACGTTTTTCCACCATATTTTTATTTTAGCCTCTAAAATCTGCTGGGATTTCCTTCTACCGTCTTTTCCTCTTCTCCGCCATCTTTGTCCCTTCATATCTCTCCTCTCTCTTCCCCAGCGATTGAGGTCAGAGGTCAGGCAGGCCCTCACCTCCCGGTGTCATTAGCCCGGTTGAGATTTGGTTAGCTGAAGCGCCACGCTCCCGTTCTAATCTAATCCCGGCCTGGGGGTCGGCCGGGTCAGATCACATTTCTCCTCCGAACAGATTGAGCTCATGTGGAGATAAATGTTGGAGCTGCGACTCTGATTGTTCCTCGGCGTTCCGGACGGGACGCAGCTGCTGGATGGGAAAATTATTACATTACAGCAAGAAGCTCTTCTCCAAATACTGATGATGTAGAGGAATGTTTCTCTGAGGAACTAGAGTCCAACATGTAGAGCAGTTTCCTATAAATACTATTGATCCAAACTATTGATACCAAGTCAGAGTCAGATTGATACTAAAAATCGATACAGTTTCAGATTCTCTCATGAAATGTTTTCATTTTTATATTGTAATTTCTGAACTTAGGTTTCGCTCTGAAGTGATGATTTTATGCAGTTTTAAGAAAAAATTTACACAAATTTCTTGAGTTTTTCCTGTTTCTGTGTCTGTTTATGTGACACCATGTTTCCTCTGTGCTTATTGTAAAACCAATTAAAGATGGCTGCCGTATTAGCAGGACCTCACCTTTCATTGATCTGGAGTTAAAGACAATTAATTCTTCATAGTTTTCACCACGTGAGCACAAAGAGACCAGAACTATAAACCAGTAACCAGTAAACCAAACCAGTCAGCTCAACTAAACCAACCAATGAAACCCAATCGATCAACCAAACTCACCAAACCTGACAAACCAAAACTCAGCCAATCAGATCCTTCGTAACCAACCAACCTAACTAAACTAAACCAGTAGACCAAAGTAACTAACCTGAACAAACAGAACCAAACTGACCAACCCATCACCTACATAACTGGATCCAACTAACCAGCCCTCAACCCCACCAGAACCGCCAGAACCACCAGAACCACCAGAACCACCAGAACCAGCAGAACCACCAGAACCAGCAGAACCACCAGAACCAGCAGAACCAGCTGATCAACCAACACAAACATCCAGCAAACATGAAGTGAAACGTGAAGCATGAAGAAGATTAAAGAGTTTAGATGAAAGTTTCTGCTGGTCTGTTTTCTCGTCCTTCTGGACTTCAGGTTGTGTTGTGGTTCTGGTGAGGACAGCCCCTCCCCCCCCTGCGGTCTAATTAAAGCCCGGCGTTCACGCTGGGCGCAGATAGCTGCTCTGTCTGTGTCTTAAGACGGTAAAATACACTTAACCTTCATCTGGACTCGGCCCGCTGGAAGGGCAGCCACCGTTTCAGGACTCAAATCTTTTTTCTTTATCAGCTTAATTGTGTTTTCAATTATTTCCCCAGATTTTCAGTCTCCTGACATTTACAGTAAGGACAGCGTTCGTCCCCCGGACGCTGCCAGCCGTCCTTCGTCTCGCTGAACGCTTCCCTTCGGCTGCAGCGGCTGGAATATTTATTCACATTTACCAAACATCTCAGAGTTCTCTCTCCTCCTGCAGCGTTTTCCTTCTTCACTTTCTCACATCATTTTTGTGCTGCTATTGATCCCCTCCATCAGTCCCTGGTGATCGGGTTTTACCAGTCGCCCATTGATTACCAATGGAAGCAGAGCATGATGGGAAGCTGCTGGGGCTGCCTTTGTAGGAGGGAGCAGAGGGAAGGTTGTCGGTTTGATCGCCCTCATCTCTCTTTACCTCCCAGTGAAGTCGGGCTTCATGGGTGAAGCAGCAACCCAAACTTCTCAGATCCAGAAAACATCCAACCGTCTGTTGGCAGGGAGGAAATTCAGACGGGATGTTTGTTCACTTTGGAGTCCTGAGTCTCTTAGTTATTTATGAAAATGATGGATTCAAGGATTATTATTATTATTATTATTATTATTATTATTATTATTATTATTATATAACAGTTAATCTGGGGACAAACGGCACAGGTTTGGGTTTTTAACCTGGATTGGATGAGAAAATGTTTTCAGTCATTAGAGACTTTGGACTTGATTTGGACTTTTACCCCAAAGACTTGAGACCACATGAAGCATGAACACATGAAGCATGAACACATGAAGCATGAACACATTAACACATGAAGCATGAACACATGAAGCATGAACACATGAAGCATGAACACATTAACACATGAAGCATGAA
>NW_015114171.1:65152-77415 GCF_001443285.1 Poecilia latipinna | reverse complement strand
ACATGAAGCATGAAGCATGAACACATTAACACATGAAGCATGAAGCATGAACACGTGAAGCATGAACACATGAAGCATGAACGCATGAAGCATGAACACATGAAGCATGAACACATTAACACATGAAGCATGAAGCATGAACACATTAACACATGAAGCATGAAGCATGAACACGTGAAGCATGAACACATGAAGCATGAACACATGAAGCATGAACACATGAAGCATGAACACATTAACACATGAAGCATGAAGCATGAACACGTGAAGCATGAACACATGAAGCATGAACACATGAAGCATGAACACATGAAGCATGAACACATTAACACATGAAGCATGAACACATGAAGCATGAACACATGAAGCATGAACGCATGAAGCATGAACACATGAAGCATGAACACATTAACACATGAAGCATGAACACATGAAGCATGAACACGTGAAGCATGAACACGTGAAGCATGAACACGTGAAGCATGAACACGTGAAGCATGAACACATGAAGCATGAATACATGAAGCATGAACACATTAACACATGAAGCATGAAGCATGAACACATGAAGCATGAACACATGAAGCATGAACACATGAAGCATGAACATATGAAGCATGAACACATGAAGCATGAACACATGAACCTGGATGCTTCACCTCAGGGGTTTCAGACTTGAACTTTCCTGCCAAAGATCCGAGTCTTGGATCAGTCTTGGTCAGACTTGGATTTGGTCCCAGACTTGGATTTGGTTGGATTTTCCCTTTAAAGACTTTGGACTCGACTTTCTTTCTCCCAGAAACTAAACTTGTCTTTTACCTTCACCTGAAGACTTGAAGCTGGACTTGGAGAAATGACAGGTCAGCATCTCGACGCTCCACCTGTCAGACTGGGTTCGACTCCTGCTGTGTTTTTATGACCCGTCGTCGTTGATCTGAGGATTTTATGAGTTTTAATTTAATCTCAACTCGTCTCATTCCTCGTCTCCGTTTGTCTTTTCTTCTTCTTGCTGATTTCTACAGTTTTCTGTATTTTCTCTCATCATTTCTCTTCGTTTCGTCTTTGAGACGTTTCTGAAGACATCTTGGTTTCTGCATCAGATCAGAACAAAAGCCATAGAGAAAATAAACTGAAATATAAAGTGCTCTTTAAAACAATGTTGATGTGAATTATTCATTTTATCGGATCTTTGTCTTAAAGGTCACAGTTTTATCTGCTGAGTGACATTTCAGTTGTTTTCATGACGTGTCCTTAATTTGTCCGTCCGGGCCGGTCGGGCTCCACAGGTTGCTGCATTACGGCGCTCCGTCTTTCCTCTAATTCATTCCTTCCTTCATGGATAATGTCATTTCTGCCAGAATTCCTTTTTATCCAGCTCCATTTCTCGTTTTTATGAAGATTCAGCCGAGCGGAGGCGAGCGCGGAGGGGCGCTCCTCCGTCCTCCTCTGTGCTTTATTGGGTTATGTTTTGGAGTAGGTTGGCCCACAAATAGGATTTAGATGCAATGTCATTATAATAGATCTGCTGGTTGCGAAGGAAGCCGATCGATTGGCTTCAAAAATCAATCAGTGGCTCCGCGGAGCAGAGCGGCTGCAGGTTCGGACCGGAGGAAACCAAACCGGTCGCCGAAGCTCCGCTGGAAAACTTCAGACTAAAGTTCATCTTAGACAAAACGATTCGGCATCAGGGCCAAAATGTCCAGTTAACAGAACAACAGAAACACAGAAACACTATTCAGCTTTTTATTTTTACCTGCTAGGTGAAAACAGAAACTAAACACACAATATTTCAGTGAAATGAGAAGACGATTCTCATTATTACTCTATTTTGACGGGTTTATTTAACTGAATCTTTGTATTTTAGTTAGATTTTCTTGTCTCCTTTTACAAATTAAAATCAGAGCAAAGACCTGGTGAATACTTCATGTTGCATCAGTGAAACGTTTGTTTTTAAATCTGCATCAACCGCCTGAATCAGCATCAGTTCCCCAAAGGACTTTGTAGAAAAAGACAATTTTGCAATTGTGTTAAAATCACATATGAAAAAAAAAGTTTCTTCACACAAGAAGTTGTTGAAAAACATGCAGCACCGTCGTCCTCCAATCACTTCCTGTCTTCTTTGTCTCTTCTGTCAGTAGTAACATCCGGGTTTTGATCATACGACTCGTGTGATCTCAAAAGTGTGGCAAAACACAAATTTAGTCATAGAATGTAAAAAAGTGTTTTTAGTTGTGCAAAATATACAAATTTTGCAAAACGCTAACAGGAAAATTAGTCACAAAACGTGGAAAAAAAAATTTCCACTGCAGTTCTGAGAAACATTAATTTTGATGTGGAGGAAAATTCGCCTCATGCTAGCGCAAAACAAGTTTTTCATAATTTCCATGTTTCCATTAAGCAAAATTCTGTTCATAATCCCATTTTGTGAAATTTCACAGTGTTTGGAAATGCAGCTACTGACCCTGTTCTGGCATCTCTCCATCTTTATCTGTATCTGAACATCGTAAATTCGCTCCGCGGCCTCATTAGGGCCGTTTGCTTTGTGAATCAGTCGGCCAGAAGCCCTGCAGTCTTTGGTGTCTTTATTCTTCACTCTCTCTGTAAATCTGAACTTTTTAGGGATTCTGGCTGGGAGTCCATCTGTAATTCTGTTATCTGCTGGCCCGGTCTGGCCGGGGGATGCCACATGTAATCCATTTATCAGCTGCTGGGCCTTCTTCCAAATGACAGCTGGCTTTTAGCAATCTCATTATGAAGAGCAGCGGTATGGAAATATGTGGGCAGGGAGCACGTCTGAAAAATGAGCAAAAAAAAGAGAAAAATAATGTATGAAGCTCCTGGAGGCCGGTGCTGGCCTTCGTCCTGCGCTGGCCTTCGTCCTGAGCTGGCCTTCAATATGCACTGGCCTTCGTCCGGCGCTGGCCTTCGTCCTGCGCTGATCGGACCTCAGCCTGTGCAGCGGCTCGCTGTGCTTCTGCCCAGACGGATGCTTTTACTCACTTAACTGGAATCCATCTTGGATTTCATTCCACCTGGGATGCTTCTGGGATGCGTTTGCACAGTCAGCTGTTTTGGGATCAAATGGCCGTCTGACGGTGCTTCGTTCGGCTCCGTGTGGGATGATAACATCTCCCACAGCAGAAAGCTTGGTGGCTTCAGCTGGGAGAGATGCAGCCAGTAAATATCTCTGGATGAATCTGTCTGCATGAAAATCAGCAACAGAAGCTGTTTCCATCCAGTTCTCATGCAAATTAACAAAAAAAAAGTAAAAAATGTGAATAAGGCAGGTTTGAAACTAATCAACCAGAATACGTTAAGCTTGACTTTATGAGGTGTTGATGCTACATATGGCTGTGATAAACAGGAAGTAGATATGACCTCCAAGCTGGAGGTTTTCTCATAGTTGCGTGCCTCTGGTAAGGCACAGAGCCATGCAATGCTTTGGATGGCTCAACACAGTATTTAGCATATGAAAAATACTGTGTTGGTATAGCGCTTTAGTGTTAGCTTCTGCTAAATACCATGTTTGTATGGCGCTTAGCATTAATGGAAGTAATGTTCATGATTAGCGCTTTAAGGTTAGCAAAGCAGTTTCCACCACTGATAGAGACGCAGCTTCTACTGGTGATCCTGTAGCTTCAACCTCTATATGTTTATAGAAACGTTTGGGTCCGGTTCTGCAGCCCGGTGCCGGTTCTGCAGCCTGGTGCCGATCCGGTTCTGCAGCCCGGTGCCGGGTTAATTGAGCTCTCCGTGCGGCTCTAATGTTGGCCGTCTCTCCCTGAGCCTCCAGGTGGTGCAGCTCTCTCCACCTTTCGGAAGTGATTGTGTCTGAATCTCTCTCAGCGCTGCGTCGCTCTTCCTCTCTCGGCGTTTTCTGCTGCTCGTTGGTCTTTTGATCCGCAGCTCTTATCTCCCACTGTGCAACACACATTGACGGCTCGCGCGCCGCCTCGGCCCCCCGCTGAGCCGGCCCCGCCGCACGCGCGCGCACAAAGGAGGTTATTCCGGGGTCGCCTCGGCGGACACAATGGAGAGGCGCTCCCTCCCTCACAAAGCGGCCGCACGCGTCCAGCCCTGGCAGGAGGCTGTGAACATGGCCGTCTGGGCGTTTCAATGCGTTCCCAGTGTGACTAAAGGCTTTCAGAGCCACAATGAGGCGTGTGCCTGTGTGGTGATTAATGCCGGGACAAAAGAAGTGTGCCGCTCACTTGTTATCAGCTCACTGGAGACTCACAGGCCGGCCTGCAGCTTTTCCAGCGTCAAAAGAAGAAATGAAAAGGTGAAAAAAGTCTCCCTTTATCCTGACGCCATCTTTAGACGCCTGGAAACCAGCAGCAGCTCCGACGTGCAGCAGGAAGGGCTCAGCTCTTTGTCTTCTCTGGTTCCTCTGGTTCATGTTTAGTTCTGGACGTCGTCTTTAGTCTCTTTGCTCAGAAAACACAGAGTCTTCAGGGCCTTCAGTTATATGGCTCCGTTCAGCATCGCCTGAAAACCACCAGACACCATGCTTCATTTCCTCCTTCCGTCCATAAATCCTCCCATTATTGCTGGACAATATGGCTGAAAAACGACACAAACCTCTCATATCAGTCTGTCAGAAATTATTGATTAGGTTTTTGTTTTAGATATCTGAAATATCAGTCTGGTGGCGAGACGTTTCCTGTTTTATCCACAGTTTTCACTCCGTGTCGTCGTCTATTTTTAAGCAGTTATGAGCTTCAGTGGCTAAAATTTAATCTGCTGCTGTGCAAGTTACTCAACAGGTTGTTGCTAGGCAACCAAAGAATGAGAGTTGCTAGGCAACCAAAGAATGAGAGTTGCCAGGCAACCAAAGAGTGAGTGAGTAAAGTATCGTTAGAACGGTTGGTTACGGCCAAGACCAGTGAAAATAAGAAGCGACGGCTCATGCTAGCTGCTCTTCTTTTCTCAGTAAAGTAGTTGAAGCTTGTTGCTAAAGTCCAACAGTTGAATTTCTCTCGTAAAATCAGGATTAAGGATCCAAAGTGTTAAGATTCAGTTGTCACTCAGCAGAGTAAACCACAGGAAGTTGCTGCTCTGAACCATTTCTGTTTCCGTTCCTCCGCCAGGCTGCCTGTCCAACCTCCCGCCAAACGCCAAGAAGATCTCCAACTCGTACGAGGAGCGGCGGAAGCAGGCCACCGCCATCGTCCTGCTGGGCGTCATCGGAGCCGAGTTCGGCGCCGAGATCGAACCGCCGAAAGGTTCAGCGCGCGCTCGAGCCGGCGGAGCGGTGCCGGAAGGCTTCGGACCGACGAGCGGCGGCTCATCCAACTACTCACTGGCCAGACACACCTGTAAGTACAGAAAGGATGACCTCACACCCTGAGGAACCTCTGGGTCAAAGGTCACCTGGCTTTTATCTAAAAAGTCCCAATATTACAGTTCATTACACCATGTACTTCAACTCGGATCCCACAGCATCACACATCCTCTACTGTGCTTCCATGTGACCCGCCTGAAGTGTTTCTGAGCTTCTCACTGTAATAAAACACGTGTGTTTATGTTTGTGATGGTTGGACACAAAACGATTTTGTTCAAAACAAACAAGAATGATGCAAACCCCAAAACAAGCACAACAGAAAATGCTACGTCAAGTTTATTAGTGTAGCACTGCCTTAGCATTAGCATCTGCTAAATACCATAGAATATGATTAATAATTTTTTTTCTTTCAACTTTTTTCTGGACTTCCCGTCGTTTCTGAGGATCTGGTCTCATATGATCTGGTGGTTGGCTCCCCCTAGTGGTCTGGAGGACTTCAGTTTTGTGTTGTTTTTGCTCTTGGTGACTTTTCCCTTTTGTTTCTGGTTTCTGTGGTTGAGACATTTTTATTTTGTCTTAATTTTTTAACATTTTTGGGTTTTGGAGTTTGCATCACTCATGTTTTCATCAGCCTCCGTACTCTTAGTACCTGGACACCACGTAGATGGCGTCTAACGGTTGTCATGGAGACTTGATGTTACCTCCCTTCCTGTCCTCAGTGTGTGATAATTTTGGATCTTTGTCATTTCTTGAAGATAAAACCATATTTGGCTCTTAAATAGAATGTTTTCTAGTCAGGAAACAGGAAGTCATTGATTGTTAATTAAAAGTTGTCAAAATCGCCTTTTATTTGGAGAGTCATAAAACATTTTGAAACTTTTTGATAATTTATAAATATTATACAAATGTACATCGTCATTATTATCATTTATTAATGATTTATTTAGACTTTTTCATGTTTTTCCGATATGAAAACAGCTGTAGTGGCTCAGGTTTCGCTCCAGAATCATCGTCTTTTCCAAACTCATAACTCCACAGCTCACAAACTACAAACTTCAGTGCTGGATTAGCGGTAAGCAGAGAGACGGGATTGATTTTCACCCGCCAGGCCTGACACCTTAAGGAGCTCTGCTCTGATTCCTCACACACCGCCGCGCCTCGGCGGGCATCAAACCTGCACTAAGTAAGGCTGCTCTTCCGTCCCGCTGCTCCTGAGCTCTGATAGGCTGCCTCGGGGGGCATCCGCCCGGCGACAGGACCTGCGCTCCCACTGATAGGCTGTGGAGCGTGAAGCCAGCATCCAGCTCACCTGTGTGGAGTCAGTGAACACAGACCTGATCAGATGGAGAAACTCCAGGCAGAGAATCACATGGTTTAAATAATGATGCGTTTCCTGATTCATGACGCTTCCTCTTTCTCCCAAAGTGACGACATCAAACCAGGAAGAGCTTCAGGTTCAGGTTGTTCCTGTAAATGTCTCCTGGTGTCCAACATTCACTTTTCTCTCTTTGTTGAGGACTTAAAGCTGAACAGTGTCATTTTTTATGTGATTAACTCATTTAAAGGCTCTAATCAAACAATGGAATCATGTTTTTTTTAAAGGTTCAAAACCACTACATATTTTATTAGTTGCTTCTTGCAACAGGCTTAGCGATGTTTTCCCTCCTAGGTGAGCGCGTAGTGACTGCTGTGTGTAGCCACAACAGGGCAGTTTTTGCTTTAATTTTTGAGAGAGACACCTTTATATTGATTTGAAATCAGTGTGTGGCCAAACCATCAACATTAATAGATTAAATCGAAGATTGATTTTTGTGCTCTGATGTTGTTGTAGCTAGCTCATAGCGACAACCAACACTAGCTGAAGGCTAAAGCTGCAGCTTAATGCATTCTGTCACTTTTCTCTGGGTATTTGCAGGTAAGTACCCAGAATAACAGCTCAGATGTTATAGTTAACTCGTAAAAGTGAAGATTTTGTTCCAGTTCCTTACTGGGACCAGCAGGAACTGGGAGCAGACCAGTAGCAGTACCCTGTTCTTCCTCCGTCCTGCAGAGTCCCTTCTTGTTTTGTGTGTTTTCTGGATGCAGCAGCGGCTCTGCTGATGACGCTGGTTTTCCAAGGTCTCCTGAGTCTGTGTGGATGTATTGATCTGAGAGAGATGAGGGTTTGTAGAGCAGCGGCGCCTGAGGGCACAAAGGTCATATCACTGAGATTTACAGACACCCTCCATCTTCCAGCAGGATCCTTATAGATACTGAAGAATTTGAAATATCTTGAGTCTTGAAATTAGGAATACAGAATGATTGGAGGTGACATACGATGCGTCATCGAACAGGTTAGTGTAGGTCTGTGGTCTATACAAAACATCTTCAGTATATTTATTGCCCAAAATAATTCTTAGACAATGAGATTTCAGCCTGCTCAGTTCAGAATGAGATGTTTTAGGTCATCTTGTCACTTTAAATTAATAAGTTGCTGTTGGCCACGCCCCCCCAACTCAACGTTTACATTCACACGTTAAAATTACTACAGACAGACACTCAGTTATACAGCCGTACATCTTTGAAAAGCATAAGTAGAGCCTCCTTCGCAACCAACAAGAATGTATGAAACGGTTTTTGGATGGTGAGTCGTCAACAAAACAATTACTTGTCTTTTCCAGCAGCCATTGTGCAGTGCAAACAGACCAAACGTGCTGGAGCTCAGCTTGGGTTGCTAGGTAACGGGGTGGAACTCTTTAGAGGTTGCTAGGTAACGGGGCGGAACTCTTTAGTGGTTGCTAGGTAACAGGGCGGAGCTCTTTAGTGGTTGCTAGGTAACGTGGTGGAACTCTGCTGATTTGTGACTTTACTTTCTGGAGGATTTTGAAACAGCTCATTTTCCAGACACCAGAAAACAAGAGCTTATTACCGAAACCGGGCTGGAGGTTTTTTCTTATGTGCGCTGGATGATTTTTAGAAACAGTTGAGACCCAAATGGAAGTACAAAAATGTGCAATACTTGAATATTTAATAATACATTCCCTTTAAATATCTCAAGCTACTAAAGCACAACTTATCACTGAACTTCCAGACTTTATTGATGCTCCTCTATATTAGATTGTAGATAATTGGGATTACTACACCCTGGTTTGTGCTTTAGTTTAGGATTCAGAGGAATTGTCTCAGTTTTCTGTCTTTGAGGCCTTCCAACAAAATACTTCAAAATCAGCGTACCATAAAGAAAACACAGGATGCCTTTAAAGCCCAGGCACCCTAAAGGATGATTAAAAACATGTTTTGTCCTCTCTCTCTCTCCATACCTTCCTCTCCGTCTGTTAGCCTGTTTTCTTCCCTCCTCTCTCCAGTTATGAAATTGAAAGATGGATCGCTGTTGTTGGTGTTGTTGGCGAACGGCGCGGGGTGTGATGAATGAGAGCTGTCTGCCCAGTGAAAGGCAGGGTACAGTAGTCCATACAGCAGGGCAGAGATTGATGTTTTCACAGAGTGAGAGGGGGAAATGTTGGGGAGATGGAGCGGAGGAGAGGAAGGATGGACGGATGACAGCAGGAGGAGCGCTGGGCGGAGAGAGGGACAAGCTGCACTTCAGTTTAGTCTCAGCTCACAGGTAAATGTCAGGAAACCCAGAGCTCCTCCTGAGACTGATTGCTGCAAACTGTGGCATTTTCAAACATTCATGAGAGCTGATTGGAAATTGAGTTTCACTTGGCGGTATTGGAAAGGCAACGATTAAAAGCAGGAAGACAAATAAAACGCTTTTAATTTGAACTTCATCCTCGCTTCGCTGGGATGGATCCCGAGTTGAAGGGCCTTTTTGGGGGCCAGGATGTTAACATGTTGGTTTTAATTCATTAATTACTCAGAGTTTAAGTAATAGTCACTTTATAGAAGTTCTAAGCTATTGTGTTTCTGGTACAGCCATATTTCTGACGCACAAGCAACATCCTCTACTGACAGAGATGGAAGCTGCTCCTATCGGCCCATTGGGGGTTAATTTCTCCTAAAACGATCTGATTGGACGATGAAAAACAATGTTGTTGTGTCCAAGTTGTGCTAAAAGTGGTTAGCCTATCAGCAAAACCATTCAAGCCTAAAATAGCATCTCAATGCTAAACATGTAGCAGCTAACGCTAATGCAAGCTGCTACTTTTCTGAAGAAGCTCCATGAATGATCAGGACTTCCTGAAACTCTGGAAAACTGAATGATTACAGACCCTGCAATTAACTCGGGTAAAAAAAAAATTAATTGAGTCTGACCACTAATGATTTACAGCTACCAAGAGTTAATAATAAAAATAGCTAACAGATGCCAAGAGTCAAGCTAACAGTAACACATAGTGAAGCTAGGAGCTACGCAGTGAAGCTAACAGCTACCCAAAGATGCTTGAAACAAACGTAGAGCTACTCTGAGTCGAGCTAATAGATAATTAAAGTTAAATCATTTTGGCATTTAAAACATTTAGAATCCTGACATGTAAATTGCATAGATGCTACATTAAATATTCCTACTACTCTTGTTGTTTGTCACACTCCTCACTATGTTCTTCCTAAACTAATTTTTAATCTGAATTTCATTTTTCTCGTTTATAAATGGTTATTTCATGTGATTGGTCTTTAAAATGTGATGCTGCAGCCTGGTTTTGAGTTTTCCCGTCTCATCCAGCTTTCATCCACTAACCAAGTCCCTCATTGATTTACCTTCAGCTCTCATTTAGGCTCAAACGCAGGCAGATAAAGAGGCAGAGGGCAGCTGGGGAAAGAAAACACAAAGCCTGTTAGCGCTCGTTTCAGCCCGCTAAATTTTAGACGTCACTAATCTGTCACTATTTCACACTCACTTCTCCCTCCTTCGCTCCTTCGCTCCGCTCTTTAACACGCTCCGTCTGGTAATGAGGCGCGTTTTCTGCCAGCCAACAACTCATTAAGACGAGGCAGCTTCTGTCTCAGATTTATGCATCAGATCAGATCCGCTGCTGGTTGTCGCAGATTGGAGGGAATTTCTCTGAAAAATATGTCAATTTATTTTGATAATTAACTGTTGTAAAAATTAAAGCCCAAAGATTCTGAACCAGCAGGACGATTGGACCAGATTTCCAGAAGTTGAAAAGTGAAAAAAAGCGCCTTAATTTGCATCCGGTGTGTTTTTATCTCCAGTTTTTAAAATATCCTGCAGATTTCACAGCTCAGGTCATCAGAACCGAGTCATTAATGCCTAATTTTACATGTATTTGTACTGAAAATATCTGATAATTTACAGTAAAATCTCTGCTAAGGTTGGACAATATGGCTTTGTGAAAAGATAAAGTATGTTCAAAAAGTGGCATTTATTTCAATCAAGCTGACTAATTATAGGAAATTAGTCACAACATTAGCAGAATAAGACGTCATTTCACTTGGACAAAAGTCATAAAATTATGAAAAAAAGATATGTGATTATTTCACACGTTTGGACAATTGATTAAATAATAATTTGATGCTGATTTGTTAAAAGATTAAATGTTTCCTTATTCTTAACACACCAAAGTATAACATCACAACATGTTTAAGATTCCTCAGTTTTTGTTTTTGGTTTAGGAGTTATTATCAAATCACTGATCTGTTCTGGTAATATTATGACTATTAATTCATTAAAAGGCCTGAAAAGTAATTAAACATGATTAATTACATTTAACTCTAATTTCCATTGTTATGATTTTTTTATTATTCTGAATCCTTTTTATTTATTGTTTTTTTTATTATAGATATTTAAAATATTTTTCCTTTTTTATTTCAAAATTAAAGTTTATTGTTTTATTACCAATATGTTACTTGAAAATGATCTTAAAACAACAATATTATCGTTTATTGCAATAATTATTGGGACAATTTATCATGCAGCAAAACATCATGACAGGCTTTCAAAAAAAATTCAAAGTTCAAATTAATAGAAGCTGTGAAACAAGATGGCCGCCTGGCTGCCGTCACTCTGATCTATGGAAACCAAGGAGTGCACCGATGAGCAGAAATCCAGATTAAACCTTTGATAGATGGTTAAAATCTGTGGAGGTTTTTAAGCCTCTTCCTGCTGATCGTCAGGATCTTTAGTTTCTGGTTTCGTCTGTCGGTGGAGCTGCAGGAACGTTTCAGCCGCCTGTGTGCAGAAATAAACCAATAAAGAGGGACCGGATTGCCATTTAAGGTGGACTGGGGGATGAAATGCCAGGAGATCCAGCTGATGTTATTAGTCGAGCGTCTCTGGAGAAGCGAGGACCTTTAGAGTCACTGCAGGATCATAACTAAAGTAAATCATTGCTCCGTTATTCCATGTTTCTTCATAACGCGACTTTCTGTATTTGCATTTAAAGTGAAGACGCCGTATTGATCAGCGACGCGTTTCCTCTGCGAGCTTTCCCTGGTCTTAGAGGATCCTGCAGGTGAAGCTGAAGCTCATGTGGGCTGTGGGTGTTCGTCTTTGGGGAAGCGAGCGTGTTATTGAGGGTGGGGGTGTTTTCTGGACTCTTAATGGTCAGCCCGTCCCCACAGAGTCTGGCTCAAATGTCAGGTCAGCTATGAAGTGACCTGCTGTCTCCGTCCTCAGACTGCGCAGCGCAGCAGGCTTCTCCTCCCAACGGCTTCGCTCCTTACAGGAAGACGATTTTATTTATGGAGTTTAAAAGGAGCGTCGTTACAGATCAGGCATCATCCTGATGGTCTGAAACATGTCAAACCTTTTATTATTTAACGCAGGACTGGACAATAAATCAATAAATATACATATATATATATATTGCAATTTACGTGATCAATATCAAAAGATACAACATCTGACAGAATATTCAAGACTCACTGAATATGATCCAGAACCGCATTCTTTTGTTGCCTAGCAACAGCCTCTTGAGTAACTTACTAACTTGCTCACTCTTTGGTTACCTAGCAACAACCTAATGAGTAACTTACTAACTCTTTGGTTACCTAGCAACAACCTAATGAGTAACTTACTAAC
>NW_015114171.1:58937-61893 GCF_001443285.1 Poecilia latipinna | reverse complement strand
TTACTAACTTGCTCACTCTTTGGTTACCTAGCAACAACCTAATGAGTAACTTACTAACTCTTTGGTTACCTAGCAACAACCTAATGAGTAACTTACTAACTCTTTGGTTACCTAGCAACAGCCTGCTGAGTAACTTACTAACTCTTTCGTTACCTAGCAACAACCTAATGAGTAACTTACTAACTTGTTCACTCTAAGTACAAATGAACATCCTGCCGCCATGTTTGATTCCTGACAGGAAGTTGTGGTTGATTTGAAGCCATCTGATTGGTTGGCAGGTTTTGGCCTTGTGCTACACCGCCCCCTATGGGTTTGGCATGTTTCAAACAATGCTAAGCAGCAGATTTGTGTGGATCCATGTGGATGAAAACTGTTTACGATAGTTGTTAAAGTGATGTGGCGGACATATTGGTTCTTACATGCGGACAAGGCCTCAGTCTGAGTTCTTACTAACTTTAACTCAGCGCATGAGCGGCTGAAAGCGCTCAGGTTCTCCTGGACTTTGGGAAAAGTTGAGCTGTGAATCAGCTTGCTGTGGTTGTGTTTTCAGGTAAGGCGCTGACCTTCCTGCTGCTGCAGCCCCCCAGCCCCAAACTGCCCGCCCACAGCACCATCCGCCGCACCGCCATCGATCTGATCGGCCGCGGCTTCACCGTCTGGGAGCCGTACATGGACGTGTCGGGGGTGCTCATGGGACTGCTGGAGCTGTGTGCCGACGCAGAGAAGCAGCTGGCCAAGTGAGTCACACACACACACGCACACACACACACACACACACGCACGCACGCACACACACACACACACACACCTGAACGCAGCTTAGTTAAATCAATGCTAAGGTGACCTGCTTCATACCAGAACTGAGAACCAATCAAACATCTGATCTGATCTGGAGGCTGAACTTCAAACAGATCAGCTGGTTCTGATTTTAAGCTTCTTACTGCTGGAAAATAAGATGTAAAGGCAACATTTTGCTCCTGTTTATGAAAAATGTAAAAATATTTCTGTAGATTTTTTTCAGTATTACATAATTTAGCTCAGAGACTCGTGACTTCAGTTTGTCTTTATTTCTTTCAGGTGTCTAATAGTATCTCCTTAAACCACTTTTCACTTCCACTGATCCACTAGGCCAGTGTTTTTCAACCCCTGTGCCGCGGCACACTAGTGTACCGTGAGTGATCGTCAGGTGTGCCGTGGAAATTATCAAATCTCACCTCCCGTATTTTCCAGACTTCTGCTAAATACCATGTTGGTGTAGCGCTATAGCATTAGCTTCTGCTAATTACCATGTTGGTGTAGCGTGTTAGCATGATCAGATTTGTTCCACTAAATTGTAGCCGATATTTTTGCAGCCTGATTGTTCATGTTGCTTTTTATGCGACTTTTACGTCACTGATTGGCCATAATTCTGCACCAGAAGAAGCCAGATGTTGTAAATCACAACGTAAACAACGGCTAAAGCTAGTAGTGGCAGCACTTTAGAAAGAGGGTGGCTGAAAGCAGATGCACACCACACTTTTCAGATATTTATTATTTTTCCTGCAGGTCTGAGGTGCGTTCCTGACCCTTCACTCCTGAATCTGATTGATTATCAGATCTAACATGTAAAATGCCCAAAACGTGACAGAATGAGTAAAGTTGCTCTGAGTTCTGGCGGGTCTTTGCTGATCCGCTCGGCTTCCAGACCCTCAGGGTTGTTTAATTGATCGTTGCGCTGATCTGATTGGCTGATTCTGATCCCGTTAAAGCCGTCGGCCGCTCCAGAGCCGACTGTCTGAGTTATGGAGGCGCTGCTGTAATCTGATTGGAGGACATTATGATGATGTAACGATGTCTGTCCCGTTCTGACTGCCACCGCCTTCAGACAGTTGTGGGTTGAAATCCCAGCAGGCAGAATGCCTGGGTTCGTCGCAGACGTGTTTTTATTGTCGTTCTTTTGACTTATGACCTTTTAAAATAATGTATTTATTTACTGAAGCTCCTTTCAGACGCCATTAATCTTCCAGCCACTGAAGCCATTACTCCTGCTCCTAATGCTGCCGTCTGTAGCGTTTTGCTGCAACAACATTACCAGATGTAACCTAATAAACTTTATTTATTCTTCATGACACAATAACCGGCCATCAGCTGCAGCAGTAGCAGTCAGTTCCCCATCACCTGCACAAGCTGACACATTTTATTGTTACCTTTAAAACGACTAAATGTTTTATTATTGAAGTTTTTCCTCCTGGTTTGGTTATTATGATGCAACAGGAAGAAGAAAAAATGTCTTTAAATGATGGTTTCATTTATGAAAGGAAGAAGCGTCCAGAGCCACAGAAACCTGATCATTTCTGTTTTTCCATCTTCTGTTGTCTGTCAAATATTTTTAATGTTCCGTTAATCTACAGGAGTGACAAGTTTTTATTGTTTTTCATTTAATTGCAAAAAGAACATAGTAAATATGAAAACTGACATTTAAGGGGTTAATAAATTATGTGCAACACACAAAATAAATAAATGTGTGATGATCACTGGCTGAAGTTAAATCCGACTAAACTTTGATTGTTTTACATCAGTTTGAATTACCAAAGTTATTTCTATTTCTTAAAAACTCCAGAAGAAAATTTGTTTGAATTGTTTAAATGTGATATTTATTATTCTTAAAGGCTCCGTGACTTACTGATCATATTATATTTTTTATTAAGCAAATTTATTATAATTAGGGGATTTTTGTGAAATTAGACAAATTTCAAAACATAAAATTTAGTTTTATTTTGTCCCTGCTGTAGAATGAAGAATATTATCATAATACTGATAAAAAATGAAGTAGAAATTATTTCACTTAAAACATTTTTCCTTGTTTTAAGTGAAATAATCAGGAGTCGAGTTTAATGCTGGACGGATTTCCATGCAGCTGATCAGCAGTGAGGCTTTGTGTGTGTGTGTGTGTGTGTGTGTGTGTGTGTGTGTGTGT
>NW_015114171.1:52760-55625 GCF_001443285.1 Poecilia latipinna | reverse complement strand
TGTGTTAATCCCTTTTCAATGGGAAAAGATTTTTAAACTCCCAGAGAATAAAAATCTGGCCTGCATTTGTAAAATCCGTCAGACATTTCAGGATCTACCTGCTGGAGGAAACACCTGAGCAGCTCAGGATCCTCACTGAGGCCTAAAATACCTTTTAAAAATGAAAACATGTTTTTGTTTGTGATGCTAAAAATGAAGGTGGAAACCAGAAATCCTTCAGTCGTTTTCACAAGCTGGCTGGATTCCTAAAGATCTGATGATAAACGTGACTCATCAGGAATATGATTAAACCAAATCGTCACACGGTGTAGAGATGACCTTATGACCTTTCCCAGCAGCAGTTTCTGATGCCTTTCCACCCTGGCGTTGTGTTCAGACTGGCGAACCGCGATCTGCTCAGACTGATGATGGTTATCTGAACCTTTCAAATCGTCTCTTCAGATGTTTTCTGCTAAAATCCAGTTTGTTGAGTCAAACTGCAGCTCAGCAGTCGGTTCAGAAACCGTCCAGTAAATCAATCTGTGAGCCTGCTGGCAAACCAACCGGTTAGCCCATCTGCACCGGCTGGGGGAACCAATCAGTAAGTCAGTCAGTCAGAGCCTAAACACACACACACACACACACACACACACATGCTGCCTGTTCCCTACAGCGGTGGCTCCCTGTCATGTGACTGGGTTGTTCTCTCCTCCCTCCCAGTCAGAAATCAATATGTGTGCGACTCTGTATCGACTGGGTAATGTCAGCGCGCTATTGGCTGTGAAGGCAGCCATGTTGCCAGGTTCACACATGCTGGAGTCTCTGCAGAAAGCCGAGTTCAGCCAGACGGAGCGTTTCAGTCAGGGTCCGGTTCAGAACCACACCGGATCACAGAGGATCCAACGGGACACAACCTGAAAATGTCTGACTTTGCTACATAGTTATTTATATAACATAATAATAAATAAATCAATAAATATATAAATCAATAAATAAATCAATAAATATAATACAGCTGATAGAATATTCCTCCAATCCAGAACCGCACAGCATTCTGGGAGATGTAGGCAGAGAAAAGGCTTTAGCCGCTAAACCTCTCACAGCTAGCTGAGCTAGGTTGGTGGCATCAGCTAACTCGCTCTTTGGTTGCCTAGCAACAGCCTGTTGAGCAACTTGCGCCGCAGCAGTTTAAAGTTTCGTCTCATAGCTGCTTTAAAAAAAAACTGCATCGAGTGAAAACTGGATAAAACAGGAAATGTCACGGCATCAGCTTGGCAGAATTTCTGATATTTAAAACAAAAACTGATCAATAATTATTGATATTCACTGATATGAAACGCTTATTTTGTGGCAGCCATATTGTCCAGCCCTGCTGCAAGTAGCATTTTACCTCTAGCAGCCGAATCCGACCCAAATCTGATCTTTTTACCCAAAATAATCAGATTTTTAAAACTTCCACATGTGGAACTGAATCTTATCCGATAGTTTTCAAAGCGTCTGAGATCTAAACAGTCATGATCCATTTTATACAACTTTTCATTGCTGCGCCATTGAACTGGTGCATTATGGGAGTTTAGTCTCATATGAATGAACATTTATGAATAAATGTTTATTCTCTTTGAACTGAACTTTAAACATGTTTTTGTTAAAAATAACTTTTCTGACTGCATTTCACTGATTCAATTAACTGAAATAAGATTCATTTTACTTGGATTGGACCTTTTTGAGTAAAGAAAGAAATATAGTTTTAATATACAGTCAGAATATTTTAATATTTTACAGGTAATCATCTCTTTCTTCCTTATTTTTAGTTTTTACTCACTTGCCTCACATCATGACATCCTGCTTAACGTTTTAAATATGAATTTTGAGCCTGTCAGGAAGTCATTTTATGTATTTTTTTACATTATTTCTGTTCTAACATTGATCAGAGTCTTTTCTCTCTGGTGATAATCTGGATTATTTCTCCTCGTTCTGCCGGCCGCGGCGCCGTTCGCTCAGCCTCACATCAACGCTGCGACTGTTTCCAATTACCGCCAAATGAAACACTCAGTCCTGCTGATAAATTGCCGATATATTAGCGGCGTTAATTAGCGGCCGTGCAGCTGTGGCGAGATGTCACTTCCTGTGTGAGGGGTGTGTGTTCAGCTGAGTGTGTGCGCCGGCTGCCTGTTGCATTGTGGGAGTCCATTATGCTGTCGCCTGCTGAATGGCTCCCATTGACTCGGCCTGACATTATAAGCTGCTGCTAATCTCTTCACTCCATATATTAGTGAAGCTCAACCTCCTTCTTCTTCTTCTGCTCCTGAAGCGGCTCAATCCGTCTCTGAATGAATCAGAGGGCAACAGTTTGGCTGTGAATATCTGTAAATAATTATTATAAATAAAACCAGTAACTTAAATCAAAATCATGAATTTTCTTAAAGGGCCAGAATGTTTTGATAAAACCCATTAAAAACTGTTAAAATATTAATAAATAGCTGCGTTCAATGAGTTCTACTTAAAATTAAATAACATTAACAACTTTTCATGTTCAGTCATTTCAGGATTTCAGGATTATTTTGTAATTTTATTTATTTATTTATTGCAATTAAAATCATTGATTTTCTTTAGGTGCTAATTTAGCAATATTTGCACTTCTGTACGACGGTAAATATGATTATTTTGTCACTTTAACGTCGATTATAGAGGCAGCAGAAATACGTAAGTTACTCTGCAGGCTGTTGCTAGGTAACCAAAGAGTGAGAGAGTTAGAACTAAGCAGGTTGTTGCTAGGTAACCAAAGAGTGAGAGACTTAGTCAGTTACTCAGCAGGTTGTTGCTAGGTAACCAAAGAGTGAGAGAGTTAGTACTCAGCAGGTTGTTGCTAGGTAACCAAAGAGTGAG
>NW_015114171.1:47698-48994 GCF_001443285.1 Poecilia latipinna | reverse complement strand
GGCCTTGAGTTTGTTCCATGTTGGAGAGTTTTGGGTTCTGGATGTTCTGATCCGGTGTTTCTCCTCAGCGTCACCATGGGTCTGCCCCTCAACCCGCCCGCTGACTCAGCGCGCTCCGCCCGCCACGCCCTGTCCCTCATCGCCACCGCCCGCCCGCCGGCCTTCATCACCACCATCGCCCGCGAGGTGAGGCCAGAACCTCCAGGAGCAGCAGGTCCGTTTCGTTGCTGACGTTCTGACTGAGTCTGGTCGGTTTCCTCCAGGTTCACCGGCACAACGCGGCCCAGGCCAACTCCCAGTCCCAGCAGAACGTCCACACCACCACGCTGGCCCGGGCCAAGACCGAGATCCTCCGGGTCATCGACATCCTGATCGAGAAGATGCCCGGAGACGTGGTGGACCTGCTGGTCGAGGTGAGCAGAACCAGAGCTCTGGACGCTCTGGGTCCGCTGGTTCTCATGGTTCTGATGATGGTTCCTCTGGTTCTGCTGGTTCCAGGTGATGGACATCATCATGTACTGCATCGAAGGCTCTCTGGTGAAGAAGAAGGGGCTGCAGGAGTGTTTCCCCGCCATCTGCAAGTGAGTGTATTGATGTGATCAGTTGCCGTGAACTGATGGAGTGTCTGACTGCTGGCAGAGGTCAGAGGTCACTTCATACTTGGGTTTGTTGCAGGAAGCAGGTCAATATGTTTGATTGTGAGCGTGTTGGTTCTGATCTGTGGTGTACTGGGCTCAGAGGTCGTCTGTTGGCTTTCACAAATCACTGCATCAGGCTGTGCTCACCTTCAAAATGTCTTAAATTTATAATCTAAAGTTAATGTCTTATTGTCTTAAATTAAGGCCTTAAAAACCATTTTAAAAATTGAAGTTGGCCTTAAATACGTCTTGAATTTTGTTGTTGAAAATTTAATCTATTTAATCTCCTGTAGTTTTTTTTACTTGTCTTTCAGGCAAACTTTTGAGACCCATGCGAACCTAATCACTGTACTCTGTGACCTGAGGCGGTTACAGCTACCGCTAACTAGCTGCTAATTTACCCTCTCTAGCTAGCTGACTAGCATTTGATGTTTATGATCGGAAAAGTGTAATTTTATCGCATTTCATCTTCGCGATTGGGTCACTTCTGTTGACATGACTACATAAAATATGCAAATTTTTTTGTGAGATTTTTCTTTTGTGTATTTTTCCAGGTCTTAAAAAATCTTAAACATTAAAAGTCTTAAACATTAAATCTTAAAAAGTCTTAAACATTAAAAGTCTTAAACATTAAAAGTCTTAAACATTAAAAGTCTTA
>NW_015114171.1:38556-44296 GCF_001443285.1 Poecilia latipinna | reverse complement strand
AATCTTAAAAAGTCTTAAACATTAAAAGTCGTAAACATTAAAAGTCTTAAACATTAAAAGTCTTAAACATTGTTGCTGCCGCCTGCCCAGGTTCTACATGGTGGGTTACTGCGACCGCAGCCATCGCATCGCTGTCGGCGCGCGCCAAGGATCAGTGGCGCTCTACGATGTTCGCACTGGGAAATGTCAGGTAAGAGCTGGACCAGCATCCATCCATCCATCCATCCATCCAGCCATCCATCCATCCATCCATCCAGTTAACAGACAGGAAGTGGTCAGAGATAAGGGGGCGGAGTTTATGTAGCAAAGGTTTCTGGGTCGGGGATCAAACCTGCTCCTTCTTCCTCTCCACCACACTGCATCCCTCTATCCCTCCTTCCTCTCAACCTGTTTTCATGTTTCTGTTCCCAGTAAAACTCTCCGTTCTTTAAAATGAAAGATTCGCTCAGCGGCTCTGATGAGGGGAAAATCGAGGAGAACAGTTTAACTTCCCAGGATTTTTCTCAGTAATTGATTAATGACAAAGCAGTGACTCTGTTAATCATGTTCCTGTTTGATTGTGTGTGAGACGCAGTTTGTGAGCTTTTCCTTGTTTGTGTGTTTTCCCTGTCGGGGTGTGTGTGTGTGTGTGTGTGGGTGTGTGTGTGTGTGTGTGTGTTTGTTGGTAATTTGCTGCGTATTGATTTTCAGTAACCTGAGCAGTCTAGTCTGGTGGAGGGGGTCATTTATATCTGAAAACAGCATGGCCCGATTCAGCCCACATCTCCTTTGATTCTGTGTGTGTGTGTGTGTGTGTGTGTGTGTGTGTGTGTGTGTGTGTGTGTAAAGGCTGGGAAACACTTCTGTGTGGTATTTCCACTAATTAACATTTAATAGACAATGGACCTGCGGGAACTGTGTGTTACAAGTGTTTTATTTCAAGTGAAGCAGAAAGCTTTCGTCTTGATTAATAGAGTTCAAAATCTTTAAGGTTTTATTAATTCTGAATTTTATTGATTCTGCTGCTTCTTGGTGCTTTGAATAATGTCTTCAGTGGAAACAGCCGGATGATTCTCTGGCTGGTTTGAAAGCAGTGGATCTGTGATGGAAAAGGAAAACAGAAAAGATTAAACATTCAGTTTTTATCTTACTGTGGTGATAAACGGTTAAAAAAACTGAAGTTAGCAAACTTAACAACTGTGGTGGGAATCGCTAACTAAAACGTTAGCAGCGCTAAACATTAGTTCCCCAAATACTGAACCGCCGTACCAACGTCACATCTAGCAGAAGCTAATGCTAAAGTGCTACATCAACAGACTTTTTAGCTGAAGCTAATGCTAAAGCACGATACTGACTCATTACTGAGGAAACTAACAATAAAACTTTATACCAACATTATAGTTAGTGAAAACTACGACTAAAGTGCTAAATCAACAATGTATTTAACAGATGCTAGTGCTTAAATGCTATGCTAACAATTATTAGCCAAAACTATCACTAAAGTGCTAAATCAACATTGTTTTTAGTAGAAGCTAATGCTTAAGTGCTACACCAGCACAGTATTCAGTGGAAGCTATTACTGAAGTGCTATTTCAGCTAGGCATTTAAGCTAACACTAAAGCTGTATACCAATATGATATTTAGCAAAAGCTAATGCTAATGCACTATACCAACACACTACACAATTTAAATAAGATTTTTTAAAAGCTGCTCCTGAAGCCTTCCAGTTGTAAGTTCCAAAAACGTCTCATTTTTTAAAATGACGATAAGTTCTAGTGACTTTTAAAAACTCGGTACCAGAAAGCTGCTCATTCTTAAACATTCTTAAACATGAGCACTTTAATGTCCTCCGTTAGAAGCGATGAAACTTTTTACAGTTGCAGTTTTTCTCAGTGTGTCAAAGCTGCAGCTGTTCAGACAGAAAGACACTGACTGCTAATAAAGACTCCACAGAAGTCCAGTTCAGAAAATCCAAACCTCTAAAGAGGTTTATGTTTATTCTCAACCTAGTCGGATTCATCTGAGGGATCAGAACCGGTCCGGTCCGATTGGGTTTCCTAACAGTCGTGATGAAGAGCAGAAGAAGAAGAGTTGGTGCTGCTAATCCCGCTCAGCCGGAGCGTTTCCAACCGTAGCGGCTCGCTGCATGACCATCTGCCGCGGCGGCTTTGATCAGCCTCCGTGAACGGCTCTTTGTCAGCTGCGTGACTCGCCGTGTGTCTCTGTCCAGCTGCCCACTCTGCCTTTTTAACAGACTCTACCCCTCCGCTAATTGAACACAAAGAGCGCGGCGCCCACATCTCTCCCCTCTCCGCTGCATCTGTTTCTCTCTGGGACGCTTTGTGCATCCTGTCACCCGGCAGCGCCGCGGAGCCGCGACCTGCAGAATCACCTTCCTCCCGACGACACAAACACAACATTAGCATCACAATGGTGGCAGTTTGTTCTTTTATTCATGGCTCCAGAAAACGACTTACTGAATCTTTCACTGAACACTAATAATTTCTACTAAATCTACAAAATAAATACCAACTTATCCAGAGCGCTAATGCTGGAAATTAGCATCAATACTTCTAGTTCAAATGTCTTACTACACTTAAAATATTATAAGTAACTTTAAGGCAACATGTAGGAGCTTGGGTAAGTCAATAATTCCTTAATTTTGATAAAAATACTTGTTCCGCTGGCAGATTAATGCAATTTTAAAGAGTTATTGACTTAAAACAAGATCATGTGTTGCTGAAAATTATTTGTAAGTTACTTTTATCTTAAGTCTATATATTTTACAGTGCACTAGCATTAGACTTACTCAGAATGCTACGTGTGGCTAATTCATTCAGAATTAAAATGCTTACTTTAGCGCTAATGCTAATGTTAGCATGAGGGCTAACAGTAGCAGGTTGACTAGCGATAGCTGGCTAGCAGATAAACCTCTGCGGTGTGATGAGCAAACAGGAAGCGGTTTCTGCGCTGCGCTCTGATTGGCTCGTTGTTCGGGTGGGCGGTCCACTGTGACACTCTGACCCACTCAGATCACCAGGAAGCATCAAAGTTTCATGTTGCTGCTGCAGATCATCAGATCCTCTGAGAAAATGAATTTTATCTTTTATTTCAGCAAAAAGAAACAATTTTAAAATGTTTATCTGAGTTTTAGAAACATTTAAACATTTCAGGATCTTTGTCTGGTTTTCTGTCGTATATTTTAGTTTTACAGAAGCTATTAAAGTTCAGTAATTACACTTACGGGACATCTTTCCTGCCAACAGCATCACTGTCTACAATAACAATACAAGATTCTGAATTTCCATCTGAGATCATTACAGGATTTTAAATTTGAATTGAACTGAAATTTAACAAGCAGAAAACGGTTGTATGAAAATCCTGCAGCTGAAGAATCACTTTTAATTTCTATCCTTATTTTAAAATAATGAACCAAATGTTTCTGTTCAGTCATAACCATATTAAAGTGATAAATAAATCACTTTTATTGAATAGTGTCTGTAAAAAGTATTCATGCCCTTTGAATTTTTACTCTTGGTTTGTTGCTTTTATAAATCGATCTTGATAAATAAATTTTAAATTTTTTAACAGAAAAAAATAAAATTAAAAACCCTTTAATATCAAACTTAAACTGATTTCTACAAAATATTTAACATAAATTAAATAATTTTGTTTAGTATTGTATCAGTTTTCCTCCATTCTGTCTGCTAAGCTGATCCAGCTCCGACAGGTCGGTGGGGATCAGGTCTGGGCTTTGACTAGGCCACTCCAGATTCTCCATACTGTGTCTTCAAAGCGTTTCGGAGTCGCTTTAGCCGGATGCTTCGGGTCATCGTTGCTGACCGACTTTTATCAAAGAACAGCCGCTGAAACAAAGTATCAGTCAGGGTGAGGATACTTATCGCTGCTGCAGATGCAAATTAGTTCAGAAACAATTTATGATTTGAAAACCATTTTTTTAATCAAACTGTCGACATTCTGTTTAAATAAAACAATTTAAATAAAATAGTTTTATGCTGTATCGAAATCCATCAGTTTATATTTAACCAAAATATGTTTTTGCATAAAATCCTGTAATTTAAATGACCAGCATGATGTTAGCTTAGCTGCCTGGCTTCGTATTAAATAAAATATGTCAACCAATTTATTCAGAATATTATTTTAGAAAAACTAATTGGATTAAATGGATCTTTGAGCGCTTCGAGTCGATTCCCAGGACCAGGATGTGTTTTTCTAGTCGCTGCTTCTGTTTGTTTTTAAGTGTTTTCATTCATTCAGCCTCTCACTCATAGATCCTGGTCTCGTTCTCCTCATGGTACCGACCCGCCGCTCTGGGGCTGCAGCAGTGGGAGGTTCTGTGTCCTTCAGTTGATCCTGACCCGGTTCAGGATGTGTTCTGGTCCCGGTTCCCTCCAGCAGGACTCCGTCCTCCATGTTATCAGGGAGAAACCAGAATAATTCTCCGTCCCTCTAATCAGGTTTCCTCAAATAAAACCAGGGAGGGACTGAATGAAAATATGAGGTTTCTGATCTGCTGGTTATTATTTGAGGCGGTGGTTGCCCGCGGCGACGCGCCGTCTTAATCTCATCTGGAGGTGAGCGTTGGTAATCCCAGTCGCAGGAGCTTTTATTGCGTTACGCGTCCCGCATCTGGTGGGAGCGGTTATTGCGTTACACGGCGCGGCGGCCGGATCCGGTCCCCAGAGTTCTGGAGGCATCTGTTGGCCCAGAAGCAACAATCTGGCAGGACCTCCAGAGACGGGTCCAGGAAACCCAAACCTGGGCTCCACCTGCAGCAGAGGTTCATTTCACTTAGCATTTTTAAGGCTAGCGCTAAACAAAAAGTTAGCTGCATTATTAGCATCATGATCGCACACATAAGGAAATAAAATAGTTTCTTCAGCGTTTGGTCTGTTAGCTCACTGGATGTTTTCATGTTTTCCAAATCTGACAGTTTGTTAAACGTCTACAAGTAAAATTTACCTGTAAAGGTTCTGAAGATTAGCTGAAGCACCAAATGAAAGATTAGCTCTGCTGTTAGCATGTTAGCAGGCTAGAAGAATGGAGTGAGAGTCACTGAGCCAAATGTTCGGTTCACCAAACTGATGAACTGGATTTATTTCAGTTTCATCAGGTTAAAGTTTCTGAAGCCAAAAGAAGGAACATCTTTGAAATGTAAAAAGCTTAGTCATTATTCCTCGATGTTTTCTTCTCAGTTGAGTTCAGATTGAAGCTCATGATAATTAAATCTATTTTGATCCAGTAATTATAATTAATCTATCATTAATACAGGAGGGTCCAAGTTGCTGCTGCTTCAAACAGATTCTGCAGCGTTAAATGTTCAGCTGTATGAAGTCATGTCCAGTCTTCCTCCCCAGGCTTTTATTCTGAAAGGTCTCCTGTTTCCTCTACAGAACATCCACGGACACAAAGGTCCGATAACGGCCGTGTCGTTCGCGCCTGACGGCCGCTACCTGGCCACCTACTCCAACGCCGACAGCCACATCTGCTTCTGGCAGGTAAAGCTTCATTCTCCCCTCAGAGTTTTATCAGATTCATCAGACAGAAATCCGTGGTGATGTTTTTATTTCTCAAAGCTGTAACAGCAGAGACACATTCAGCAGATGGTTTCCTGGACGAGCAGCAACACGTGTGAATAATAAACAGAAACGCCTCCCTCCTCTTCCCAGAACTGTTGTTTTAAATGAAAGGTCTTTACGACCTCTGACATGGCTCCCTGTGCCACACACACACACACACA
>NW_015114171.1:33968-34814 GCF_001443285.1 Poecilia latipinna | reverse complement strand
GTGTGTGTGTGTTTTGGGGGGTTTGGGGGGTCGAGTTTCTCCTCCATGTTTTTTTCTCCTTCAGATTCTGAACTGGTCCAGTTTCAGCCTCTTCCTGGTTCCACAGATCTTTACTGGGTACAAACTGGAATCGGATCCATTCCCAGTTTATATAGTTGAACCAGAACCAGAACTAACCAGGATCAGCTCTGGTTCTGGTTCTGGTTCTATTAATTCGGCTAATTTAAAGGATTGAAAGACTCGTAATTTTATCTCATGTTGTGAGTCTAAAAAATACAGAAAGTGAAGAAACCTTACTGGTAGAAGGTTCTGGAAGACGCTAAGGTTCTGTCAGGTTCTGTTGGTGACGGTTTGCTGTCGGTCCCCAGATGAACACCAGCCTGCTGGGCAGCATCGGGATGCTGAACTCGGCGCCGCAGCTGCGCTGCATCAAGACCTACCAGGTTCCTCCGGTCCAGCCCGCCTCGCCCGGCTCCCAGAACCACCTGAAGCTGGCCCGCCTCATCTGGACCTCCAACCGCAACGTGATCCTGATGGCCCACGACGGCAAGGAGCATCGCTTCATGGTGTGATCGGGCCGGGCCCACAACCTGGACCTGAGCCACGGTTTGGACCAGACACGGATCCTGCTGACGGTTCTGATAAAAAAGGAACAAATACGTTTCTGAATGTGGTGAAGAGCTACGGAAGACAATTAGAGCCAACAACAGAAAAATGAATTCTGACATTTTTCTCAGAATCAGGATAGTTCACATTGTTTCATTTCGTCTGAGACTGAATTCTGAGAAAAAACATCTGAATTTTGAGGTGAAAAAATTCAGAATTCTGAGAAAAAAATAAAAGAAA